>NC_134836.1:128705005-129005005 GCF_004210375.1 Tachypleus tridentatus | reverse complement strand
ACAGTAACACTATGTAATTATGTAAACTATGTAATGTGATGGTGTGCAGTAACACTATGTGTAGTTGTGTATACACTGACAGTATGTAGTGTGATGGTATACAGTAACACTATGTAATTATGTAAACTATGTAATGTGATGGTGTGCAGTAACACTATGTGTAGTTGTGTATACACTGACGGTATGTAGTGTGATGGTATACAATAACACTATGTAATTATGTAAACTATGTAATGTGATGGTTGTGCAGTAACACTATGTGTAGTTGTGTATACACTGACAGGTATGTAGTGTGATGGTATACAATAACACTATGTAATTATGTAAACTATGTAATGTGATGGTGTGCAGTAACACTATGTGTAGTTGTGTATACACTGACGGTATGTAGTGTGATGGTATACAGTAACACTATGTAATTATGTAAACTATGTAATGTGATGGTGTGCAGTAACACTATGTGTAGTTGTGTATACACTGACGGTATGTATGTGTGATGGTATACAGTAACACTATGTGTAATTATGTAAACTATGTAATGTGATGGTGTGCAGTAACACTATGTGTAGTTGTGTATACACTGACAGGTATGTAGTGTGATGGTATACAGTAACACTATGTAATTATGTAAACTATGTAATGTGATGGTGTGCAGTAACACTATGTGTAGTTGTGTATACACTGACAGTATGTAGTGTGATGGTATACAGTAACACTATGTAATTATGTAAACTATGTAATGTGATGGTGTGCAGTAACACTATGTGTAGTTGTGTATACACTGACGAGTATGTAATGTGATGGTATACAATAACACTATGTAATTATGTAAACTATGTAATGTGATGGTGTGCAGTAACACTATGTGTAGTTGTGTATACACTGACGGTATGTAGTGTGATGGTATACAGTAACACTATGTAATTATGTAAACTATGTAATGTGATGGTGTGCAGTAACACTATGTGTAGTTGTGTATACACTGACAGGTATGTAATGTGATGGTATACAGTAACACTATGTAATTATGTAAACTATGTAATGTGATGGTGTGCAGTAACACTATGTGTAGTTGTGTATACACTGACGGTATGTAGTGTGATGGTATACAATACCACTGATGTAATTATGTGAACTATGTAATGTGATGGTGTGCAGTAACACTATGTGTAGTTGTGTATACACTGACAGTATGTAGTGTGATGGTATACAGTAACACTATGTAATTATGTAAACTATGTAATGTGATGGTGTGCAGTAACACTATGTGTAGTTGTGTATACACTGACGGTATGTAGTGTGATGGTATACAATACCACTATGTAATTATGTAAACTATGTAATGTGATGGTATACAGTAACACTATGTGTAGTTGTGTATACACTGACGGTATGTAGTGTGATGGTATACAGTAACACTATGTAATTATGTAAACTATGTAATGTGATGGTGTGCAGTAACACTATGTGTAATTGTGTATACACTGACAGGTATGTAATGTGATGGTATACAATAACACTATGTAATTATGTAAACTATGTAATGTGATGGTATACAATAACACTATGTGTAGTTGTATGTACACTGACAGTATGTAGTGTGATGGTATACAATAACACTATGTAATTATGTAAACTATGTAATGTGATGGTTGTGCAGTAACACTATGTGTAGTTGTGTATACACTGACGGTATGTAGTGTGATGGTATACAGTAACACTATGTAATTATGTAAACTATGTAATGTGATGGTGTGCAGTAACACTATGTGTAGTTGTGTATACACTGAGGTATGTAGTGTGATGGTATACAGTAACACTATGTAATTATGTAAACTATGTAATGTGATGGTGTGCAGTAACACTATGTAATTATGTAAACTATGTAATGTGATGGTTGTGCAGTAACACTATGTGTAGTTGTGTATACACTGACGGTATGTATTGTGATGGTATACAATACCACTGAGTGTAATTATATGTAAACTATGTAGTGTGATGGTATACAGTAACACTATGTGTAGTTGTGTATACACTGACAGTATGTAGTGTGATGGTATACAGTAACACTATGTAATTATGTAAACTATGTAATGTGATGGTGTGCAGTAACACTATGTGTAGTTGTGTATACACTGACGGTATGTAGTGTGATGGTATACAGTAACACTATGTAATTATGTAAACTATGTAATGTGATGGTGTGCAGTAACACTATGTGTAGTTGTGTATACACTGACGGTATGTAGTGTGATGGTATACAATAACACTATGTAATTATGTAAACTATGTAATGTGATGGTGTGCAGTAACACTATGTGTAGTTGTGTATACACTGACGGTATGTAGTGTGATGGTATACAATAACACTATGTAATTATGTAAACTATGTAATGTGATGGTGTGCAGTAACACTATGTGTAGTTGTGTATACACTGACGGTATGTATTGTGATGGTATACAATACCACTGATGTAATTATGTAAACTATGTAATGTGATGGTTATACAGTAACACTATGTGTAGTTGTGTATACACTGACGGTATGTAGTGTGATGGTATACAGTAACACTATGTAATTATGTAAACTATGTAATGTGATGGTGTGCAGTAACACTATGTGTAGTTGTGTATACACTGACGGTATGTAGTGTGATGGTATACAGTAACACTATGTAATTATGTAAACTATGTAATGTGATGGTGTGCAGTAACACTATGTGTAGTTGTGTATACACTGACGGTATGTAGTGTGATGGTATACAATAACACTATGTAATTATGTAAACTATGTAATGTGATGGTGTGCAGTAACACTATGTGTAGTTGTGTATACACTGACGGTATGTAGTGTGATGGTATACAATAACACTATGTAATTATGTAAACTATGTAATGTGATGGTGTGCAGTAACACTATGTGTAGTTATGTATACACTGACGGTATGTAGTGTGATGGTATACAGTAACACTATGTGATTATGTAAACTATGTAATGTGATGGTGTGCAGTAACACTATGTGTAGTTGTGTATACACTGACAGTATGTAGTGTGATGGTATACAGTAATACTATGTAATTATGTAAACTATGTAATGTGATGGTGTGCAGTAACACTATGTGTTGTTGTGTATACACTGACGGTATGTAGTGTGATGGTATACAGTAACACTATGTAATTATGTAAACTATGTAATGTGATGGTGTGCAGTAACACTATGTGTAGTTGTGTATACACTGACAATATGTAGTGTGATGGTATACAATACCACTGAGTGTAATTATGTGAACTATGTAATGTGATGGTGTGCAGTAACACTATGTGTAGTTGTGTATACACTGACGGTATGTAGTGTGATGGTATACAGTAACACCATGTAATTATGTAAACTATGTAATGTGATGGTGTGCAGTAACAATATGTGTAGTTGTGTATACACTGACGGTATGTAGTGTGATGGTATACAGTAACACTATGTAATTATGTAAACTATGTAATGTGATGGTGTGCAGTAACACTATGTGTAGTTGTGTATACACTGACAGTGTGTAATGTGATGGTATACAGTAACACTATGTAATTATGTAAACTATGTAATGTGATGGTGTGCAGTAACACTATGTGTAGTTGTGTATACACTGACAGTATGTAGTGTGATGGTATACAGTAACACTATGTAATTATGTAAACTATGTAACGTGATGGTATACAATACCACTGAGTGTAATTATGTAAACTATGTAATGTGATGGTTGTGCAGTAACACTATGTAATTATGTAAACTGTGTAATGTGATGGTGTACTATACCACCATGTAATTATGTATAAGCTGACAGTATGTAATGTGATGGTATACAATAACACTATGTGTAGTTATTGTATGTACACTGAGTGTATGTAATGTGATGGTGTGCAGTAACACTATGTGTGGTTGTGTATACACTGACAGTATGTAGTGTGATGGTATACAATACCACTGAGTGTAATTATGTAAACTATGTAATGTGATGGTATACAGTAACACTATGTGTAGTTGTGTATACACTGACGGTATGTAGTGTGATGGTATACAGTAACACTATGTAATTATGTAAACTATGTAATGTGATGGTGTGCAGTAACACTATGTGTAGTTGTGAAAACACTGACGGTATGTAATGTGATGGTATACAGTAACACTATGTGTAGTTGTGTATACACTGACGGTATGTAGTGTGATGGTATACAGTAACACCATGTAATTATGTAAACTATGTAATGTGATGGTGTGCAGTAACACTATGTGTAGTTATTGTATACACTGACGGTATGTAATGTGATGGTATACAGTAACACTATGTAATTATGTAAACTATGTAATGTGATGGTGTGCAGTAACACTATGTGTAGTTGTGTATACACTGACAGGTATGTAGTGTGATGGTATACAATACCACTGAGTGTAATTATGTAAACTATGTAATGTGATGGTATACAGTAACACTATGTGTAGTTGTGTATACACTGACGGTATGTAGTGTGATGGTATACAGTAACACTATGTAATTATGTAAACTATGTAATGTGATGGTGTGCAGTAACACTATGTGTAGTTGTGTATACACTGACAGTATGTAGTGTGATGGTATACAGTAACACTATGTAATTATGTAAACTATGTAATGTGATGGTGTGCAGTAACACTATGTGTAGTTGTGTATACACTGACAGTATGTAGTGTGATGGTATACAATAATACTATGTAATTATGTAAACTATGTAATGTGATGGTGTGCAGTAACACTATGTGTAGTTGTGTATACACTGACGGTATGTAGTGTGATGGTATACAATAACACTATGTAATTATGTAAACTATGTAATGTGATGGTGTGCAGTAACACTATGTGTAGTTGTGTATACACTGACGGTATGTAGTGTGATGGTATACAGTAACACTATGTGATTATGTAAACTATGTAATGTGATGGTGTGCAGTAACACTATGTGTAGTTGTGTATACACTGACGGTATGTAGTGTGATGGTATACAGTAACACTATGTAATTATGTAAACTATGTAATGTGATGGTGTGCAGTAACACTATGTGTAGTTGTGTATACACTGACAGTATGTAGTGTGATGGTATACAGTAACACTATGTAATTATGTAAACTATGTAATGTGATGGTGTGCAGTAACACTATGTGTAGTTGTGTATACACTGACAATATGTAGTGTGATGGTATACAATACCACTGAGTGTAATTATGTAAACTATGTAATGTGATGGTGTGCAGTAACACTATGTGTAGTTGTGTATACACTGACGGTATGTAGTGTGATGGTATACAGTAACACTATGTAATTATGTAAACTATGTAATGTGATGGTGTGCAGTAACAATATGTGTAGTTGTGTATACACTGACGGTATGTAGTGTGATGGTATACAGTAACACTATGTAATTATGTAAACTATGTAATGTGATGGTGTGCAGTAACACTATGTGTAGTTATGTATACACTGACAGTATGTAGTGTGATGGTATACAGTAACACTATGTAATTATGTAAACTATGTAATGTGATGGTGTGCAGTAACACTATGTGTAGTTGTGTATACACTGACAGTATGTAGTGTGATGGTATACAGTAACACTATGTAATTATGTAAACTATGTAATGTGATGGTATACAATACCACTGGTGTAATTATGTAAAACTATGTAATGTGATGGTGTGCAGTAACACTATGTAATTATGTAAACTATGTAATGTGATGGTGTACTATAGTAACCATGTAATTATGTATAAGCTGACAGTATGTAATGCGATGGTATACAATAACACTATGTGTAGTTGTATGTACACTGAGTGTATGTAATGTGATGGTGTGCAGTAACACTATGTGTGGTTGTGTATACACTGACAGTATGTAGTGTGATGGTATACAATACCACTGATGTAATTATGTAAACTATGTAGTGTGATGGTATACAGTAACACTATGTGTAGTTGTGTATACACTGACAGTATGTAGTGTGATGGTATACAGTAACACTATGTAATTATGTAAACTATGTAATGTGATGGTGTGCAGTAACACTATGTGTAGTTGTGTATACACTGACAGTATGTAGTGTGATGGTATACAGTAACACTATGTAATTATGTAAACTATGTAATGTGATGGTGTGCAGTAACACTATGTGTAGTTGTGTATACACTGACAGTGTGTAATGTGATGGTATACAGTAACACTATGTAATTATGTAAACTATGTAATGTGATGGTGTGCAGTAACACTATGTGTAGTTGTGTATACACTGACAGTATGTAGTGTGATGGTATACAGTAACACTATGTAATTATGTAAACTATGTAATGTGATGGTATACAGTAACACTAAGTGTAATTGTGTATGCAAACTATGTAATGTGATGGTATACAGTAACACTATGTAATTATGTAAACTATGTAATGTGATGGTGTACATACCAATATGTGTAATTATGTATAACTGACAGTATGTAATGTGATGGTATACAATAACACTATGTGTAGTTGTATGTAAACTATGTATGTAATGTGATGGTGCGTGCAGTAACACTATGTGTGGTTGTGTATACACTGACAGTATGTAGTGTGATGGTATACAATAACACTATGTAATTATGTAAACTATGTAATGTGATGGTATGCAGTAACACTATGTGTAGTTATGTATACACTGACAGTATGTAGTGTGATGGTATACAGTAACACTATGTAATTATGTAAACTATGTAATGTGATGGTGTGCAGTAACACTATGTGTAGTTGTGAAAACACTGACAGTATGTAATGTGATGGTATACAGTAACACTATGTGTAGTTGTGTATACACTGACGGTATGTAGTGTGATGGTATACAGTAACACCATGTAATTATGTAAACTATGTAATGTGATGGTGTGCAGTAACACTATGTGTAGTTGTGTATACACTGACAGTATGTAATGTGATGGTATGCAGTAACACTATGTAATTATGTAAACTATGTAATGTGATGGTGCGCAGTAACACTATGTGTAGTTGTGTATACACTGACGGTATGTAGTGTGATGGTATACAATACCACTGAGTGTAATTGTGTAAACTATGTAGTGTGATGGTATACAGTAACACTATGTGTAGTTGTGTATACACTGACAGTATGTAGTGTGATGGTATACAGTAACAGTATGTAATTATGTAAACTATGTAATGTGATGGTGTGCAGTAACACTATGTGTAGTTGTGTATACACTGACAGTATGTAGTGTGATGGTATACAGTAACACTATGTAATTATGTAAACTATGTAATGTGATGGTATGCAGTAACACTATGTGTAGTTGTGTATACACTGACAGTATGTAGTGTGATGGTATACAATAACACTATGTAATTATGTAAACTATGTAATGTGATGGTGTGCAGTAACACTATGTGTAGTTGTGTATACACTGACGGTATGTAGTGTGATGGTATACAATAACACTATGTAATTATGTAAACTATGTAATGTGATGGTGTGCAGTAACACTATGTGTAGTTGTGTATACACTGACAGTATGTAGTGTGATGGTATTCAGTAACACTATGTGATTATGTAAACTATGTAATGTGATGGTGTGCAGTAACACTATGTGTAGTTGTGTATACACTGACAGTATGTAGTGTGATGGTATACAGTAATACTATGTAATTATGTAAACTATGTAATGTGATGGTGTGCAGTAACACTATGTGTTGTTGTGTATACACTGACAGTATGTATGTGTGATGGTGTACAGTAACACTATGTAATTATGTAAACTATGTAATGTGATGGTGTGCAGTAACACTATGTGTAGTTGTGTATACACTGACAGTATGTAGTGTGATGGTATACAATACCACTGAGTGTAATTGTGTGAACTGTGTAATGTGATGGTGTGCAGTAACACTATGTGTAGTTGTGTATACACTGACAGGTATGTAGTGTGATGGTATACAGTAACACTGTGTAATTATGTAAACTATGTAATGTGATGGTGTGCAGTAACACTATGTGTAGTTGTGTATACACTGACAGGTATGTAGTGTGATGGTATGCAATACCACTGAGTGTAGTTGTGTATACACTGACAGTATGTAGTGTGATGGTATGCAATACCACTGAGTGTAGTTTTGTATACACTGACACTATGTAGTGTGATGGTATACAGTAACACTGTGTAATTATGCAAACTATGTAATGTGATGGTGTGCAGTAACACTATGTGTAGTTATTGTATACACTGACGGTATGTAGTGTGATGGTATACAGTAACACTATGTAATTATGTAAACTATGTAATGTGATGGTGTGCAGTAACACTATGTGTAGTTGTGTATACACTGACAGGTATGTAGTGTGATGGTATACAATAACACCATGTAATTATGTAAACTCTGACACTGTGTAATGTGATGGTATACAGTAACACTATGTAATTATGTAAACTGTGTAATGTGATGGTGTACAATACCACCATGTAATTATGTATACACTGACAGTATGTAATGTGATGGTATACAATAACACTATGTGTAGTTGTGTATACACTGACAGTATGTAGTGTGATTGTATACAGTAACACCATGTAATTATGTAAACTATGTAATGTGATGGTGTGCAGTAACAATATGTGTAGTTGTGTATACACTGACAGTATGTAGTGTGATGGTATACAGTAACACCATGTAATTATGTATACTATGTAATGTGATGGTGTGCAGTAACACTATGTGTAGTTGTGTATACACTGACAGGTATGTAATGTGATGGTATACAGTAACACTATGTAATTATGTAAACTATGTAATGTGATGGTGTGCAGTAACACTATGTGTAGTTGTGTATACACTGACAGTATGTAGTGTGATGGTATACAATAACACTATGTAATTATGTAAACTATGTAATGTGATGGTGTGCAGTAACACTATGTGTAGTTGTGTATACACTGACAGTATGTAGTGTGATGGTATACAGTAACACCATGTAATTATGTAAACTATGTAATGTGATGGTGTGCAGTAACACTATGTGTAGTTGTGTATACACTGACAGTATGTAATGTGATGGTATGCAGTAACACCATGTAATTATGTAAACTATGTAATGTGATGGTGTGCAGTAACACTATGTGTAGTTGTGTATACACTGACAGTATGTAGTGTGATGGTATACAATAACACTATGTAATTATGTAAACTATGTAATGTGATGGTGTGCAGTAACACTATGTGTAGTTGTGTATACACTGACGGTATGTAGTGTGATGGTATACAGTAACACTATGTAATTATGTAAACTATGTAATGTGATGGTGTGCAGTAACACTATGTGTAGTTGTGTATACACTGACAGTATGTAGTGTGATGGTATACAGTAACACTATGTAATTATGTAAACTATGTAATGTGATGGTGTGCAGTAACACTATGTGTAGTTGTGTATACACTGACGGTATGTAGTGTGATGGTATACAGTAACACTATGTAATTATGTAAACTATGTAATGTGATGGTGTGCAGTATTACTATGTGTAGTTATGTATACACTGACGGTATGTAGTGTGATGGTATACAATACCACTGAGTGTAATTATGTGAACTATGTAATGTGATGGTGTGCAGTAACACTATGTGTAGTTGTGTATACACTGACGGTATGTAGTGTGATGGTATACAGTAACACTATGTAATTATGTAAACTATGTAACGTGATGGTATACAATACCACTGAGTGTAATTGTGTAAACTATGTAATGTGATGGTGTGCAGTAACACTATGTAATTATGTAAACTGTGTAATGTGATGGTGTACAATACCACTATGTATTTATGTATACGCTGACAGTATGTAATGCAATGGTATACAATAACACTATGTGTAGTTGTATGTACACTGAGGTATGTAATGTGATGGTGTGCAGTAACACAATGTAATTATGTAAACTATGTAATGTGATGGTGTGCAGTAACACTATGTGTAGTTGTGTATACACTGACGGTATGTAGTGTGATGGTATACAGTAACACTATGTAATTATGTAAACTATGTAATGTGATGGTGTGCAGTAACACTATGTGTAGTTGTGTATACACTGACGGTATGTAGTGTGATGGTATACAATAACACTATGTAATTATGTAAACTATGTAATGTGATGGTGTGCAGTAACACTATGTGTAGTTGTGTATACACTGACGGTATGTAGTGTGATGGTATACAATAACACTATGTAATTATGTAAACTATGTAATGTGATGGTGTGCAGTAACACTATGTGTAGTTGTGTATACACTGACGGTATGTAGTGTGATGGTATACAGTAACACTATGTAATTATGTAAACTATGTAATGTGATGGTGTGCAGTAACACTATGTGTAGTTGTGTATACACTGACGGTATGTAGTGTGATGGTATACAGTAACACTATGTAATTATGTAAACTATGTAATGTGATGGTGTGCAGTAACACTATGTGTAGTTGTGTATACACTGACAGTATGTAGTGTGATGGTATACAGTAACACTATGTAATTATGTAAACTATGTAATGTGATGGTGTGCAGTAACACTATGTGTAGTTGTGTATACACTGACGGTATGTAGTGTGATGGTATACAATACCACTATGTAATTATGTAAACTATGTAATGTGATGGTATGCAGTAACACTATGTGTAGTTGTGTATACACTGACGGTATGTAGTGTGATGGTATACAGTAACACTATGTAATTATGTAAACTATGTAATGTGATGGTATACAGTAACACTGGAGTGTAATTGTGTAAACTATGTAATGTGATGGTGTGCAGTAACACTATGTAATTATGTAAACTGTGTAATGTGATGGTGTACAATACCACCATGTATTTATGTATACACTGACAGTATGTAATGCAATGGTGGTATACAATAACACTATGTGTAGTTGTATGTACACTGAGGTATGTAATGTGATGGTGTGTGCAGTAACACTATGTAATTATGTAAACTATGTAATGTGATGGTGTGCAGTAACACTATGTGTAGTTGTGTATACACTGACAGTATGTAGTGTGATGGTATACAATAACACTATGTAATTATGTAAACTATGTAATGTGATGGTGTGCAGTAACACTATGTGTAGTTGTGTATACACTGACGGTATGTAATGTGATGGTATACAGTAACACTATGTAATTATGTAAACTATGTAATGTGATGGTGTGCAGTAACACTATGTGTAGTTGTGTATACACTGACGGTATGTATGTGTGATGGTATACAGTAACACTATGTAATTATGTAAACTATGTAATGTGATGGTGTGCAGTAACACTATGTGTAGTTGTGTATACACTGACAGTATGTAGTGTGATGGTATACAGTAACACTATGTAATTATGTAAACTATGTAATGTGATGGTGTGCAGTAACACTATGTGTAGTTGTGTATACACTGACGGTATGTAGTGTGATGGTATACAGTAACACTATGTAATTATGTAAACTATGTAATGTGATGGTGTGCAGTAACACTATGTGTAGTTGTGTATACACTGACGGTATGTAGTGTGATGGTATACAGTAACACTATGTAATTATGTAAACTATGTAATGTGATGGTGTGCAGTAACACTATGTGTAATTGTGTATACACTGACGGTATGTAGTGTGATGGTATACAGTAACACTATGTAATTATGTAAACTATGTAATGTGATGGTGTGCAGTAACACTATGTGTAGTTGTGTATACACTGACGGTATGTAGTGTGATGGTATACAGTAACACTATGTAATTATGTAAACTATGTAATGTGATGGTGTGCAGTAACACTATGTGTAGTTGTGTATACACTGACGGTATGTAATGTGATGGTATACAGTAACACTATGTAATTATGTAAACTATGTAATGTGATGGTGTGCAGTAACACTATGTGTAGTTGTGTATACACTGACAGGTATGTAGTGTGATGGTATACAGTAACACCATGTAATTATGTAAACTATGTAATGTGATGGTGTGCAGTAACACTATGTGTAGTTGTGTATACACTGACAGAATGTAATGTGATGGTATGCAGTAACACTATGTAATTATGTAAACTATGTAATGTGATGGTTGTGCAGTAACACTATGTGTAGTTATTGTATACACTGACGGTATGTAGTGTGATGGTATACAATACCACTGAGTGTAATTGTGTGAACTGTGTAATGTGATGGTGTGCAGTAACACTATGTGTAGTTGTGTATACACTGACAGTATGTAGTGTGATGGTATACAATAACACTATGTAATTATGTAAACTATGTAATGTGATGGTGTGCAGTAACACTATGTGTAGTTGTGTATACACTGACGGTATGTAGTGTGATGGTATACAATAACACTATGTAATTATGTGAACTATGTAATGTGATGGTGTGCAGTAACACTATGTGTAGTTGTGTATACACTGACGGTATGTAGTGTGATGGTATACAATAACACTATGTAATTATGTAAACTATGTAATGTGATGGTGTGCAGTAACACTATGTGTAGTTGTGTATACACTGACAGTATGTAGTGTGATGGTATTCAGTAACACTGTGATTATGCAAACTATGTAATGTGATGGTGTGCAGTAACACTATGTGTTGTTGTGTATACACTGACAGTATGTCGTGTGATGGTGTACAGTAACACTGTGTAATTATGTAAACTATGTAATGTGATGGTGTGCAGTAACACTATGTGTAGTTGTGTATACACTGACAGTATGTAGTGTGATGGTATACAATACCACTGGAGTGTAATTATGTGAACTATGTAATGTGATGGTGTGCAGTAACACTATGTGTAGTTGTGTATATACTGACAGTATGTAGTGTGATGGTATACAGTAACACCATGTAATTATGTAAACTATGTAATGTGATGGTGTGCAGTAACAATATGTGTAGTTGTGTATACACTGACAGTATGTAGTGTGATGGTATACAATACCACTGAGTGTAATTGTGTAAACTATGTAGTGTGATGGTATACAGTAACACTATGTGTAGTTGTGTATACACTGACAGTATGTAGTGTGATGGTATACAGTAACACTATGTAATTATGTAAATTATGTAATGTGATGGTGTGCAGTAACACTATGTGTAATTGTGTATACACTGACAGTATGTAATGTGATGGTATACAATAACACTATGTAATTATGTAAACTATGTAATGTGATGGTATACAATAACACTATGTGTAGTTGTATGTACACTGACAGTATGTAGTGTGATGGTATACAATAACACTATGTAATTATGTAAACTATGTAATGTGATGGTGTGCAGTAACACTATGTGTAGTTGTGTATACACTGACAGTATGTAATGTGATGGTATACAGTAACACTATGTAATTATGTAAACTATGTAATGTGATGGTGTGCAGTAACACTATGTGTAGTTGTGTATACACTGAGAGTATGTAGTGTGATGGTATACAGTAACACCATGTAATTATGTAAACTATGTAATGTGATGGTGTGCAGTAACACTATGTAATTACGTAAACTATGTAATGTGATGGTGTGCAGGAACACTATGTGTAGTTGTGTATACACTGACAGTATGTATTGTGATGGTATACAATACCACTGAGTGTAATTGTGTAAACTATGTAGTGTGATGGTATACAGTAACACTATGTGTAGTTGTGTATACACTGACAGTATGTAGTGTGATGGTATACAGTAACACTATGTAATTATGTAAACTATGTAATGTGATG
The DNA here is from genome assembly GCF_004210375.1 of Tachypleus tridentatus. Classification (NCBI taxonomy): domain Eukaryota; kingdom Metazoa; phylum Arthropoda; class Merostomata; order Xiphosura; family Limulidae; genus Tachypleus; species Tachypleus tridentatus. Next base: position 128,991,194 of record NC_134836.1, on the reverse strand, counting down.
GTGTGCAGTAACACTATGTGTAGTTGTGTATACACTGACAGTATGTAGTGTGATGGTATACAGTAACACTATGTAATTATGTAAACTATGTAATGTGATGGTGTGCAGTAACACTATGTGTAATTGTGTATACACTGACAGTATGTAGTGTGATGGTATACAATAACACTATGTAATTATGTAAACTATGTAATGTGATGGTGTGCAGTAACACTATGTGTAGTTGTGTATACACTGACAGTATGTAGTGTGATGGTATACAATAACACTATGTAATTATGTAAACTATGTAATGTGATGGTGTGCAGGAACACTATGTGTAGTTGTGTATACACTGACAGTATGTATTGTGATGGTATACAATACCACTGAGTGTAATTGTGTAAACTATGTAGTGTGATGGTATACAGTAACACTATGTGTAGTTGTGTATACACTGACAGTATGTAGTGTGATGGTATACAGTAACACTATGTAATTATGTAAACTATGTAATGTGATGGTGTGCAGTAACACTATGTGTAGTTGTGTATACACTGACAGTATGTAGTGTGATGGTATACAGTAACACTATGTAATTATGTAAACTATGTAATGTGATGGTGTGCAGTAACACTATGTGTAATTGTGTATACACTGACAGTATGTAGTGTGATGGTATACAATAACACTATGTAATTATGTAAACTATGTAATGTGATGGTGTGCAGTAACACTATGTGTAGTTGTGTATACACTGACAGTATGTAGTGTGATGGTATACAATAACACTATGTAATTATGTAAACTATGTAATGTGATGGTGTGCAGTAACACTATGTGTAGTTGTGTATACACTGACAGTATGTAGTGTGATGGTATTCAGTAACACTATGTGATTATGTAAACTATGTAATGTGATGGTGTGCAGTAACACTATGTGTAGTTGTGTATACACTGACAGTATGTAGTGTGATGGTATACAGTAATACTATGTAATTATGTAAACTATGTAATGTGATGGTGTGCAGTAACACTATGTGTTGTTGTGTATATACACTGACAGTATGTAGTGTGATGGTGTACAGTAACACTATGTAATTATGTAAACTATGTAATGTGATGGTGTGCAGTAACACTATGTGTAGTTGTGTATACACTGACAATATGTAGTGTGATGGTATACAATACCACTGAGTGTAATTGTGTGAACTGTGTAATGTGATGGTGTGCAGTAACACTATGTGTAGTTGTGTATACACTGACAGTATGTAGTGTGATGGTATACAGTAACACCATGTAATTATGTAAACTATGTAATGTGATGGTGTGCAGTAACAATATGTGTAGTTGTGTATACACTGACAGGTATGTAGTGTGATGGTATACAGTAACACTATGTAATTATGTAAACTATGTAATGTGATGGTGTGCAGTAACACTATGTGTAGTTGTGTATACACTGACAGTGTGTAATGTGATGGTATACAGTAACACTATGTAATTATGTAAACTATGTAATGTGATGGTGTGCAGTAACACTATGTGTAGTTGTGTATACACTGACAGTATGTAGTGTGATGGTATACAGTAACACTATGTAATTATGTAAACTATGTAACGTGATGGTATACAATACCACTGAGTGTAATTGTGTAAACTATGTAATGTGATGGTGTGCAGTAACACTATGTAATTATGTAAACTGTGTAATGTGATGGTGTACTATACCACCATGTAATTATGTATAAGCTGACAGTATGTAATGCGATGGTATACAATAACACTATGTGTAGTTGTATGTACACTGAGTGTATGTAATGTGATGGTGTGCAGTAACACTATGTGTGGTTGTGTATACACTGACAGTATGTAGTGTGATGGTATACAATACCACTGAGTGTAATTGTGTAAACTATGTAGTGTGATGGTATACAGTAACACTATGTGTAGTTGTGTATACACTGACAGTATGTAGTGTGATGGTATACAGTAACACTATGTAATTATGTAAACTATGTAATGTGATGGTGTGCAGTAACACTATGTGTAGTTGTGAAAACACTGACAGTATGTAATGTGATGGTATACAGTAACACTATGTGTAGTTGTGTATACACTGACAGTATGTAGTGTGATGGTATACAGTAACACCATGTAATTATGTAAACTATGTAATGTGATGGTGTGCAGTAACACTATGTGTAGTTGTGTATACACTGACAGTATGTAATGTGATGGTATGCAGTAACACTATGTAATTATGTAAACTATGTAATGTGATGGTGTGCAGTAACACTATGTGTAGTTGTGTATACACTGACAGTATGTAGTGTGATGGTATACAATACCACTGAGTGTAATTGTGTAAACTATGTAGTGTGATGGTATACAGTAACACTATGTGTAGTTGTGTATACACTGACAGTATGTAGTGTGATGGTATACAGTAACACTATGTAATTATGTAAACTATGTAATGTGATGGTGTGCAGTAACACTATGTGTAGTTGTGTATACACTGACAGTATGTAGTGTGATGGTATACAGTAACACTATGTAATTATGTAAACTATGTAATGTGATGGTATGCAGTAACACTATGTGTAATTGTGTATACACTGACAGTATGTAGTGTGATGGTATACAATAACACTATGTAATTATGTAAACTATGTAATGTGATGGTGTGCAGTAACACTATGTGTAGTTGTGTATACACTGACAGTATGTAGTGTGATGGTATACAATAACACTATGTAATTATGTAAACTATGTAATGTGATGGTGTGCAGTAACACTATGTGTAGTTGTGTATACACTGACAGTATGTAGTGTGATGGTATTCAGTAACACTATGTGATTATGTAAACTATGTAATGTGATGGTGTGCAGTAACACTATGTGTAGTTGTGTATACACTGACAGTATGTAGTGTGATGGTATACAGTAATACTATGTAATTATGTAAACTATGTAATGTGATGGTGTGCAGTAACACTATGTGTTGTTGTGTATACACTGACAGTATGTCGTGTGATGGTGTACAGTAACACTATGTAATTATGTAAACTATGTAATGTGATGGTGTGCAGTAACACTATGTGTAGTTGTGTATACACTGACAATATGTAGTGTGATGGTATACAATACCACTGAGTGTAATTGTGTGAACTGTGTAATGTGATGGTGTGCAGTAACACTATGTGTAGTTGTGTATACACTGACAGTATGTAGTGTGATGGTATACAGTAACACCATGTAATTATGTAAACTATGTAATGTGATGGTGTGCAGTAACAATATGTGTAGTTGTGTATACACTGACAGTATGTAGTGTGATGGTATACAGTAACACTATGTAATTATGTAAACTATGTAATGTGATGGTGTGCAGTAACACTATGTGTAGTTGTGTATACACTGACAGTGTGTAATGTGATGGTATACAGTAACACTATGTAATTATGTAAACTATGTAATGTGATGGTGTGCAGTAACACTATGTGTAGTTGTGTATACACTGACAGTATGTAGTGTGATGGTATACAGTAACACTATGTAATTATGTAAACTATGTAACGTGATGGTATACAATACCACTGAGTGTAATTGTGTAAACTATGTAATGTGATGGTGTGCAGTAACACTATGTAATTATGTAAACTGTGTAATGTGATGGTGTACTATACCACCATGTAATTATGTATAAGCTGACAGTATATAATGCGATGGTATACAATAACACTATGTGTAGTTGTATGTACACTGAGTGTATGTAATGTGATGGTGTGCAGTAACACTATGTGTGGTTGTGTATACACTGACAGTATGTAGTGTGATGGTATACAATACCACTGAGTGTAATTATGTAAACTATGTAGTGTGATGGTATACAGTAACACTATGTGTAGTTGTGTATACACTGACAGGTATGTAGTGTGATGGTATACAGTAACACTATGTAATTATGTAAACTATGTAATGTGATGGTGTGCAGTAACACTATGTGTAGTTGTGAAAACACTGACAGTATGTAATGTGATGGTATACAGTAACACTATGTGTAGTTGTGTATACACTGACAGTATGTAGTGTGATGGTATACAGTAACACCATGTAATTATGTAAACTATGTAATGTGATGGTGTGCAGTAACACTATGTGTAGTTGTGTATACACTGACAGTATGTAATGTGATGGTATGCAGTAACACTATGTAATTATGTAAACTATGTAATGTGATGGTGTGCAGTAACACTATGTGTAGTTGTGTATACACTGACAGTATGTAGTGTGATGGTATACAATACCACTGAGTGTAATTGTGTAAACTATGTAGTGTGATGGTATACAGTAACACTATGTGTAGTTGTGTATACACTGACAGTATGTAGTGTGATGGTATACAGTAACACTATGTAATTATGTAAACTATGTAATGTGATGGTGTGCAGTAACACTATGTGTAGTTGTGTATATACTGACAGTATGTAGTGTGATGGTATACAGTAACACTATGTAATTATGTAAACTATGTAATGTGATGGTATGCAGTAACACTATGTGTAATTGTGTATACACTGACAGTATGTAGTGTGATGGTATACAATAACACTATGTAATTATGTAAACTATGTAATGTGATGGTGTGCAGTAACACTATGTGTAGTTGTGTATACACTGACAGTATGTAGTGTGATGGTATACAATAACACTATGTAATTATGTAAACTATGTAATGTGATGGTGTGCAGTAACACTATGTGTAGTTGTGTATACACTGACAGTATGTAGTGTGATGGTATTCAGTAACACTATGTGATTATGTAAACTATGTAATGTGATGGTGTGCAGTAACACTATGTGTAGTTGTGTATACACTGACAGGTATGTAGTGTGATGGTATACAGTAACACTATGTAATTATGTAAACTATGTAATGTGATGGTGTGCAGTAACACTATGTGTTGTTGTGTATACACTGACAGTATGTAGTGTGATGGTATACAGTAACACTATGTAATTATGTAAACTATGTAATGTGATGGTGTGCAGTAACACTATGTGTAGTTGTGTATACACTGACAGTATGTAGTGTGATGGTATACAATACCACTGAGTGTAATTGTGTGAACTGTGTAATGTGATGGTGTGCAGTAACACTATGTGTAGTTGTGTATACACTGACAGTATGTAGTGTGATGGTATACAGTAACACTGTGTAATTATGTAAACTATGTAATGTGATGGTGTGCAGTAACACTATGTGTAGTTGTGTATACACTGACAGTATGTAGTGTGATGGTATGCAATACCACTGAGTGTAGTTGTGTATACACTGACAGTATGTAGTGTGATGGTATGCAATACCACTGAGTGTAGTTTTGTATACACTGACACTATGTAGTGTGATGGTATACAGTAACACTGTGTAATTATGCAAACTATGTAATGTGATGGTGTGCAGTAACACTATGTGTAGTTGTGTATACACTGACAGTATGTAGTGTGATGGTATACAGTAATACTATGTAATTATGTAAACTATGTAATGTGATGGTGTGCAGTAACACTATGTGTAGTTGTGTATACACTGACAGTATGTAGTGTGATGGTATACAATAACACCATGTAATTATGTAAACTCTGACACTGTGTAATGTGATGGTATACAGTAACACTATGTAATTATGTAAACTGTGTAATGTGATGGTGTACAATACCACCATGTAATTATGTATACACTGACAGTATGTAATGTGATGGTATACAATAACACTATGTGTAGTTGTGTATACACTGACAGTATGTAGTGTGATTGTATACAGTAACACCATGTAATTATGTAAACTATGTAATGTGATGGTGTGCAGTAACAATATGTGTAGTTGTGTATACACTGACAGTATGTAGTGTGATGGTATACAGTAACACCATGTAATTATGTATACTATGTAATGTGATGGTGTGCAGTAACACTATGTGTAGTTGTGTATACACTGACAGTATGTAATGTGATGGTATACAATAACACTATGTAATTATGTATACTATGTAATGTGATGGTGTGCAGTAACACTATGTGTAGTTGTGTATACACTGACAGTATGTAGTGTGATGGTATACAGTAACACCATGTAATTATGTAAACTATGTAATGTGATGGTGTGCAGTAACACTATGTGTAGTTGTGTATACACTGACAGTATGTAATGTAATGGTATGCAGTAACACCATGTAATTATGTAAACTATGTAATGTGATGGTGTGCAGTAACACTATGTGTAGTTGTGTATACACTGACAGTATGTAGTGTGATGGTATACAGTAACACTATATAATTATGTAAACTATGTAATGTGATGGTGTGCAGTAACACTATGTGTAATTGTGTATACACTGACAGTATGTAGTGTGATGGTATACAATAACACTATGTAATTATGTAAACTATGTAATGTGATGGTGTGCAGTAACACTATGTGTAGTTGTGTATACACTGACAGTATGTAGTGTGATGGTATACAATAACACTATGTAATTATGTAAACTATGTAATGTGATGGTGTGCAGTAACACTATGTGTAGTTGTGTATACACTGACAGTATGTAGTGTGATGGTATACAGTAACACTATGTGATTATGTAAACTATGTAATGTGATGGTGTGCAGTAACACTGTGTAGTTGTGTATACACTGACAGTATGTAGTGTGATGGTATACAGTAACACTATGTAATTATGTAAACTATGTAATGTGATGGTGTGCAGTAACACTATGTGTAGTTGTGTATACACTGACAGTATGTCGTGTGATGGTGTACAGTAACACTATGTAATTATGTAAACTATGTAATGTGATGGTGTGCAGTATTACTATGTGTAGTTGTGTATACACTGACAGTATGTAGTGTGATGGTATACAATACCACTGAGTGTAATTGTGTGAACTATGTAATGTGATGGTATGCAGTAATGCTATGTGTAGTTGTGTATACACTGACAGTATGTAGTGTGATGGTATACAGTAACACTATGTAATTATGTAAACTATGTAACGTGATGGTATACAATACCACTGAGTGTAATTGTGTAAACTATGTAATGTGATGGTGTGCAGTAACACTATGTAATTATGTAAACTGTGTAATGTGATGGTGTACAATACCACCATGTATTTATGTATACGCTGACAGTATGTAATGCAATGGTATACAATAACACTATGTGTAGTTGTATGTACACTGAGAGTATGTAATGTGATGGTGTGCAGTAACACAATGTAATTATGTAAACTATGTAATGTGATGGTGTGCAGTAACACTATGTGTAGTTGTGTATACACTGACAGTATGTAGTGTGATGGTATACAATAACACTATGTAATTATGTATACTATGTAATGTGATGGTGTGCAGTAACACTATGTGTAGTTGTGTATACACTGACAGTATGTAATGTGATGGTATGCAGTAACACTATGTAATTATGTAAACTATGTAATGTGATGGTGTGCAGTAACACTATGTGTAGTTGTGTATACACTGACAGTATGTAGTGTGATGGTATACAGTAACACTATATAATTATGTAAACTATGTAATGTGATGGTGTGCAGTAACACTATGTGTAATTGTGTATACACTGACAGTATGTAGTGTGATGGTATACAGTAACACTATGTAATTATGTAAACTATGTAATGTGATGGTGTGCAGTAACAATATGTGTAGTTGTGTATACACTGACAGTATGTAGTGTGATGGTATACAGTAACACCATGTAATTATGTATACTATGTAATGTGATGGTGTGCAGTAACACTATGTGTAGTTGTGTATACACTGACAGTATGTAATGTGATGGTATACAGTAACACTATGTAATTATGTAAACTATGTAATGTGATGGTGTGCAGTAACACTATGTGTAGTTGTGTATACACTGAGAGTATGTAGTGTGATGGTATACAGTAACACCATGTAATTATGTAAACTATGTAATGTGATGGTGTGCAGTAACACTATGTGTAGTTGTGTATACACTGACAGTATGTAATGTGATGGTATGCAGTAACACTATGTAATTACGTAAACTATGTAATGTGATGGTGTGCAGGAACACTATGTGTAGTTGTGTATACACTGACAGTATGTATTGTGATGGTATACAATACCACTGAGTGTAATTGTGTAAACTATGTAGTGTGATGGTATACAGTAACACTATGTGTAGTTGTGTATACACTGACAGTATGTAGTGTGATGGTATACAGTAACACTATGTAATTATGTAAACTATGTAATGTGATGGTGTGCAGTAACACTATGTGTAGTTGTGTATACACTGACAGTATGTAGTGTGATGGTATACAGTAACACTATGTAATTATGTAAACTATGTAATGTGATGGTGTGCAGTAACACTATGTGTAATTGTGTATACACTGACAGTATGTAGTGTGATGGTATACAATAACACTATGTAATTATGTAAACTATGTAATGTGATGGTGTGCAGTAACACTATGTGTAGTTGTGTATACACTGACAGTATGTAGTGTGATGGTATACAATAACACTATGTAATTATGTAAACTATGTAATGTGATGGTGTGCAGTAACACTATGTGTAGTTGTGTATACACTGACAGTATGTAGTGTGATGGTATTCAGTAACACTATGTGATTATGTAAACTATGTAATGTGATGGTGTGCAGTAACACTATGTGTAGTTGTGTATACACTGACAGTATGTAGTGTGATGGTATACAATACCACTGAGTGTAATTGTGTGAACTGTGTAATGTGATGGTGTGCAGTAACACTATGTGTAGTTGTGTATATACTGACAGTATGTAGTGTGATGGTATACAGTAACACCATGTAATTATGTAAACTATGTAATGTGATGGTGTGCAGTAACAATATGTGTAGTTGTGTATACACTGACAGTATGTAGTGTGATGGTATACAGTAACACTATGTAATTATGTAAACTATGTAATGTGATGGTGTGCAGTAACACTATGTGTAGTTGTGTATACACTGACAGTATGTAGTGTGATGGTATACAGTAACACTATGTAATTATGTAAACTATGTAACGTGATGGTATACAATACCACTGAGTGTAATTGTGTAAACTATGTAATGTGATGGTGTGCAGTAACACTATGTAATTATGTAAACTGTGTAATGTGATGGTGTACAATACCACCATGTAATTATGTATAAGCTGACAGTATGTAATGCGATGGTATACAATAACACTATGTGTAGTTGTATGTACACTGAGTGTATGTAATGTGATGGTGTGCAGTAACACTATGTGTGGTTGTGTATACACTGACAGTATGTAGTGTGATGGTATACAATACCACTGAGTGTAATTGTGTAAACTATGTAGTGTGATGGTATACAGTAACACTATGTGTAGTTGTGTATACACTGACAGTATGTAGTGTGATGGTATACAGTAACACTATGTAATTATGTAAACTATGTAATGTGATGGTATACAGTAACACTATGTGTAGTTGTGTATACACTGACAGTATGTAGTGTGATGGTATACAGTAACACCATGTAATTATGTATACTATGTAATGTGATGGTATACAATACCACTGAGTGTAATTGTGTAAACTATGTAATGTGATGGTGTGCAGTAACACTATGTGTAATTGTGTATACACTGACAGTATGTAGTGTGATGGTATACAATAATACTATGTAATTATGTAAACTATGTAATGTGATGGTGTGCAGTAACACTATGTGTAGTTGTGTATACACTGACAGTATGTAGTGTGATGGTATACAATAACACTATGTAATTATGTAAACTATGTAATGTGATGGTGTGCAGTAACACTATGTGTAGTTGTGTATACACTGACAGTATGTAGTGTGATGGTATTCAGTAACACTATGTGATTATGTAAACTATGTAATGTGATGGTGTGCAGTAACACTATGTGTAGTTGTGTATACACTGACAGTATGTAGTGTGATGGTATACAGTAACACTATGTAATTATGTAAACTATGTAATGTGATGGTGTGCAGTAACACTATGTGTAGTTGTGTATACACTGACAGTATGTAGTGTGATGGTATACAATACCACTGAGTGTAATTGTGTATACATTGACAGTATGTAGTGTGATGGTATGCAATACCACTGAGTGTAGTTGTGTATACACTGACAGTATGTAGTGTGATGGTATGCAATACCACTGAGTGTAGCTGTGTATACACTGACAGTATGTAGTGTGATGGTATACAGTATCACTGTGTAATTATGTAAACTATGTAATGTGATGGTGTGCAGTAACACTATGTGTAGTTGTGTATACCGACACTACATTTAATTATGTATGTATTGAGACTCCATTTAAAGTGATATTGAAGATTCATTTCTAATGAAATCTATGTAGAACACTACCTGTTTGTATATTAACTGAATATTCTCATGATTAGCGTGCGACTTCCCAAGGGGTATGGAAAAGGATTACATTTCTGGACAAGAAGTTAGTGTATCAAGCTTCAGGTCTCCCTCCACTCTGGGAAACAAAGCTAGATTAAATGGGAACTCAGCATGGAGTGCTGAGTATCTTTCTACAGACCAGTGGATTCAGGTCAGTAAAGGAATGTTCAAACTATGTTTCTAGTGATTGATTATCTTGTAATTGTAAATATGTACATGTCTAGAATGCTGACTTGTGGTTCATTAGTTATAAAAATTCTGTATTTAAAAGAACATAGTTTTAAGTGTTTTGATAAATGTAGAATACTGTAGTGTGCTTGTTTTAAAAGTTTGCTTCAAGGTACTAGCCCCTCAGTGTGGATTCCTGTACATGGTGAGGGGACCTCCCAGGGAAGGTTCCGTTCTTTCAGTGTACCTCCTCTGTTATTTCAATATCCACCCACGTGCTTGTCATGTGTGATGACCAGTGAATGGGAGGAGAGGATCCTGGTGGTTTAGAGGCCTAACCCTAACACACCACTTCGATCTTGAATTCTTGAAGATGGCCAGCTTTGAGGTGGCCACCCTAGGGTCATTTGTCTGGTCCATTTGGCTAGGATCAACCAAGTGCCAGTGTTGGATATTCTCAACAGGTGTTGAGGACATTGTATCTGATGCTGGTGTTTGGGTGTAGTGCTCACAAAACCCTGGTGTTGCTGCAGTGTACTTGTTTGACATTGTAGTGCGTCCCATCGTTGGGCTCCATGGTAAGTGGGGTCAGTGGGTGCTGAAACATTCTTTTCTTATTATGGATCCCTCAAATAAAAACTTAAATAAAATAATGAAGAAACAGTTGGTAAAGGACCATGTCTTGAAGATTCTGAGCAGCAATCTTCAACATTTGTAACACCTGTATCTCAGTTTCTTATAGTACATTTTCTTTCAGACAAATCTTTAGGACAAATGTCTCCCTTTTTTATTTAGAAGGAACTAGAGGGACTTGCTGGTTTTCCAAAGTTAGTCAGAAAGCTTTGCTCTGGTGACATATTGGTGGAAACATCCACATTTAAACATAGTGAACAACTCTTACATTCAAGGGCAACTGGGGATATATCTATTGAGGTTATGCCCAATGATACTTTGAATTTGTCATGAAGAGTTATTGTTGAGAGGGGTTTAAAGAACATCCTTGAGTCAGAGATCCTTGTGGGCTTCTCCACCCAAGGAATTTCTGCAGTGAGGTGTATCTCCACTAACAAAGATGGAATTATGATGCCGACCAATGTCCTCATTTTAATATTTACATCACTGCATCCACCTGTCACCATCAAGGTAGGTTATTTTAATTGCAAGGTATGGCCATACATTCCAAACCCTCTCAAATGTTTCCAGTGTCAGCAGTTTGGTCACTCAAAGACATCATATTGTGGTTCCTTGACGTGTGCTCGTTGTGGTGACAAGGACTGTGATGCCTATGACTGTGAAAGAGACTCTCATTATGTTAATTGCAATGGCTCTCACCCATCCTACTTTCGTTTTTGTCCTAAGTGGTTGGAAGGAAAAGAGGTGCAGCATTTGAAGACGATTCAAAACATTACTTACCCCGTGACTTGAAAGTTATTGTTCACCACTTCATCTTGGATGTATGCTGCTGCACTTCATTCCACTACTTCAGTGGGAGTGCAGACAAATCTCTCTGTGCCTTCAAAAGAATTATTCTCAAACCATAAGAAAAGTCTTTTGACCTCTATGGTTATAAAAGTTGATGAATCAACATTAACGCCCATCTCTGCTCTTAACACTCATTCCAACAAACCCCAAGATCCACTTCCTTTGGTTCTGAGTATGAGCATTTCCTTGGATACATCATCTTCTCCCACCCCAAGATGCAAAATGATCATTTGTTCACGTTCTCAGTCACTAGAATCCTCTTCCAACTACAAAGACCTGTCCAATCGAACCAGGGCAGGATCTATGGAGGTCGATAGACCTCCCTAGAATAAAAACAGCAAAGAAAAAGATGTGGCCATAAACAGAAAGGCTCTCCACCCAATTTGCCTATACATAATTAAAAATGGCCACCTCAATACAATGGAACTGTCAAGGTTTACGTTCTAATGTGGATGACATCAAAACACTGTTGGTTTCTACCATTCTGTATGTCTTTCCTTACAAGAAACATTTCTGAAATCTGCTGATACAGTCACATTTTGGCAGTGTTCTTTGTACAGAAATGACAGGTTGTGTGATGAATGAGTGCATGGAGGGATGACACTGTTAGTTGAGCAGCATGTGCCCACCCTGTCTTTGCCACTCAACACACCCTTGGAAGCCGTAGCCATCCATGTTTCCTTTGGTCGTACCATCACACTTTGTTCTCTGTATCTGTCTTCTGAAGAGACCTATTATCAATCAGACCTTGATGCTTTTATTAAACAGTTGCCATCTCCCCTTTTAATCCTGGGGAACTTACTGATATAGATGGGAAGGTTCACTCTGTAGAGCATATGCCTTCAGATCCCAATCTTTCTCTTTTCTGTACTGGTTGTTATACCTATTTTCATGCATCTAATCACTTCTTTACTGCTAGTGATCTCTCAGTTTGCTCCCCTTAACTATTTCCCTACAAGGCAGTGATCATTTTCCTACAATTTTGAGAGATACTGGCCACGGTCAATGTCACCCGACCCACTGGCCCTCTTTCACTGCTTTTGCAGAACTTGTTCCTGCCATTATCTGTAAACCATCAATAAATGACTGCATGGCAATATTTACTGACTGTATTATAGAGGCAGCTGCTCAATGTATTCCTAAAACTTCGAAACATATTTTATGCTTTCCTCCTCTGTGGTGGAATCCTGCCTGCTACATGGCTTGGGATACTTTTTGTTGGTATTCCTCACTCTCAAACCTCCTCGCTTTACAGCAGGCTCGTGCACATTCTCGGCGGGTAAGACGTCAAAGCCAGAAGAAATCTTGGATAAAGTTCACTACCAATTCCAAAGTCATATTGGACAAGATTCAAAAGGTCATTGGGCAGTATAATTATTTTTGACTGTTGATCCTTTGATGGCCATGAAGTAGCTGATACCCAGAGCATTGCTGATACTCTAGGTGAAAGCTTTTGCTTGATATCTAGCACTTCTGCTTCATCCTCCACCTTAGCCATCAAGATTCAGGCAGAGTGATCACCTCTTTTCTTTTGAGCCGATTGTCTCTATGACTATTATCATCCCTTTACACTGATGGAACTCAAACTGGCCATTCATCGGTCTGGCAGTACATTGGTCAGACCTGATAATATACATTACGAGATGATGCACCATCTATCTCCTGCTTCTCTTGCTTTTCTTCTGATTGCTTTAACTGGATCTGGCAGGAGAATGTTTTTCCTAATGCCTGGCACCAGGCTATTATCTTACCTTTCTTTAAGCCTGGGAAGGATCCCAAGATTCCTTAAACAACTGTCCAATTGCTTTGACGAGCTATCTCTGTAAGACCTTAGAGAGGATGGTTAATGCTTGTCTTGTTTGGTTCCTCGAAAAACAACCTCCTCTTCTTTACCCAATTTGGGTTCCGACAATATAGCTTCACCATGGACCACTTGTTTTGACTTGAAACGTCAATCAGAGAATCCTTTCTCAAACGACAACATCTTGTATCAATATTCTTTGACATTGAGAAGGCTCATGATATAACATGGAGGTATGGCATTTTGCAAGATGTCTACTTATATGGGTTACATGGTCATTTGTCCATTTTATTAAAATTGTTTCAATAAATAGGTGATTCTAGGTTTGTGTGAGTTTGACACTTTCCTGCTCTTTTCTACAGGAACTTGGAGTCCCTCAGGGTTGTGTTTTGAGTGTAACACTTCTCAGTTTAAAGATTAATGCCATCACTGAACGACTCCCTCTTACTGTTGCAAACGAGCTCTATGTCGACGACTTTCACATCTCGTGTCAGTTGTTGAACATGAGATATATTGAACAGCAGCTACAGACTGCTCTCAATTGTTTACTGAAGTGGACCACAGCAAACAGTTTTCACTTTTCTTTCTTTAAAACCACTTGCATTCAATTTTTCCACCAATGGGGTATTCACCCTGTTCCTGAACTCTATAGCGGTGAAGTTGTGCTACCCGTGGTCCCTGAGGCAAAGCTCTCAGGGCTTATTTTTGACCAAAAGCTGACCTTTTTACCACACATCAAGCAGCTACAAGTCAAATGTACAAGAACCCTGAACATTCTTTGTGTCCTCTCTTCCACAACTTGGGAAATTGATTGATATTCTATGCTAAAGATATATCATGCTCTTAGTTGATTAAAACTAGACTATGGGTCACTGGTCTATAGCTCTGCCAGGACCATGACCTTGAAGATCCTGGACCCCATTCATCATCAGGGACTTTCTGCACTTTACCAGTTTGCCTCTAAACTTCAATCCTTACCACATCATCCCGTCTGGGGTTGTTTTTCTTCCTTGGTGGGCCATGTTTTTCAGAAAAGACAATCTGCCATTGTTCCTTTTGATCTTTGTAAGGCGTTGGATAAAATTTGGTTTGTCCTTGGATAACCATGTTGTATCCACTGGTCAGCCCATCCCACCATTGGTTATTACAATCCCCATGTGACCTTTCTTTAATTCATCTAGGGTGTACTGTCTTTTATTTGCTGAACATCTTTCGAACCATCTTTTCATTACATTACCATTTATACAGATGCTTCGAAATCAGGTGATTCTATTGGCTCTGCGATGGTTTGTTATTGTTCGTTGGTTGCTTACAGAATCCCTTGTACAGTTTCTGTGTTTACTGCTGAACTGTATGCCATTTCTTTTGCTCTGGATCACATATAAGCTAAGCATTACTCAAATCGCTCTATTTATACTGTCTCTCTTTGTTCTCTGCTGGCCCTGGAATTGTTTGACATTCATTTTCACCCTGTTCTCACTGATATTCAAAAGGGACTAGCTCATTTCTCTTTAACATCTACATCTATCCAGTTTTTTGTGTGGATTCCAGAGCATGTTTTGAGTCCTGAGAACAAGCTTGCTGTTGTTGCAGCTAAATTTGTCTACTCTGGTGCTGCTGTGCCTGTTTCATACGTGGACTATGGTGCTGTATTCAAGGCTCAGCTCCGTGCCAGTTGGCAGTCGACTTGGAGTGAGCGACTTGAAAACAAGCTTTTCCAAATAAAATCCTCTATTGGACTTTGTCTGTCTTTATCCATAAGGATCGGAAAGATGAAGCTTTCCTGACTAGACTATGCATTGGTTGCAGGTTTTTAATTTATCGATTTCTTTTATCTGGGACTGATGCACAAATGTGTTGTCTGCATGACAATAAGCCATATATTACTGTCTTGCCATCGTTATGACTCTCAACGACGGGATCATTTCCAACGTGTTTTGACCCAAGGTTTATCCGTAACGTTGGACAGTGTCTTTGATAATGGTGACACTGTCTACCTTACAAATGTTTTTAGTTTTTAAAGGCCATTAACCTTTTTAATGCTATTTAAGTTTTTTAATTTATAAATTATACCTTTTTATTTTAATATGATTCATTGTTAAGAATTAAAGTATAACTAGTTTGATATGAAATTAGAAAATGGCTGTAATTTTAATAGCAATTATTCTTCATAATTCATATATTACTTATTTAGTAGATGTTATTTGTGAAAATAATGAATTCAGTAAAATAAATCTTCATAAGATAATTCAGTATAACTTTTGTAACTTAATGCACTGCAGGATAACTGTTGTAACTTAATGCACTGCAGTATAACTGTTGTAACTTAATGCGCTGCAGTGTAACTGTTGTAACTTAATGCACTGCAGTGTAACTGTTGTAACTTAATGCACTGCAGTGTAACTGTTGTAACTTAATGCACTGCAGTGTAACTGTTGTAACTTAATGCACTGCAGTATTACTGTTGTAACTTAATACACTGCAGTATAACTGTTGTAACTTACTGCACTGCAGTGTAACTGTTGTAACTTAATGCAGTACGGTGTAACTGTTGTAACTTAATGCACTGCAGTGTAACTGTTGTAACTTAATGCAGTGCGGTGTAACTGTTGTAACTTGATGCAGTGCAGTATAACGTTTGTAACATAATGCAGTGCGGTGTAACTGTTGTAACTTAATGCAGTGCGGTGTAACTGTTGTAACTTAATGCAGTGCAGTATAACGTTTGTAACTTAATGCAGTGCAGTGTAACTTTTGTAACTTAATGCACTGCAGTATAACTTTTGTACCTTAATGCACTGCAGTATAACTTTTGTACCTTAATGCACTGCAGTATAACTTTTGTACCTTAATGCACTGCAGTATAACGTTTGTACCTTAATGCACTGCAGTATAACGTTTGTACCTTAATGCACTGCAGTGTAACGTTTGTAACTTAATGCACTGCAGTGTAACTGTTGTAACTTAATGCACTGATACTTAGTCTATTTTAAGGAAATTTTTACCATACATTTTATTAATTTCTGAAGGGGTACTTATGAAATTCAAAAGGTGGATGAGATATATTCTATGTTTATGGTTTTGGAATGTCTAGTTTATTGTAACATATTGACAGGGAACAGAAGCAAATTTATTTTGTAAATTTTTGACACTTGTTACAAAAGTGTGTGTTAGATTTAAATACTAGTTACCAGTTTAAAGTAAACATAAATCGTCTACTTCTGTGGCACGACTGAATAGCTGGTGTTTGGTGAATTAATTATTCTAGTTCTGATTTGTGTTAAATAGGTGGATTTACAAGAATTACAAGATGTGACTGGTGTAATTACCCAAGGAAGTCCCTTGCAACCAGAGTGGGTAACAGCATACAAGGTTTCTTACAGTAGAGATAATGTAGCATTTTCAGTAGTGAAATCGCCAGATGGAAGTGAAACGGTAACTTTATTTTGTTTCTAGTGTAACTTACAACTGAAACCTGTATAGATGTAATATTATTTCCTGAAAGGTTTTATATTTATAATGTCAGTGAATGAAAGAACATATAACATTTTTTTTATAGTTCAATAGATGACAGTCAGTGAAACTGACTGTCAAATTATATTTTATTTGTAATGATAAGAAACCCACCTGAAGTAAAAATGTATCTCAGAATGGCTGGTATGGGTATTAATACTTTTACCAAAATAAAGCAGAGAACAATGTTATCTTAAGTTATCATCATGTTAAAAAGCCATGTTAAACTTGAAATATAAAGAACTAAATGAATTTCAGGAACAACAAAATGAATTTAGACCATCAACTGGTCCACTGTATTCATCCAGACATTTATAGACTCATGCAATACAACACCAATCAAACCAATAGTAACAAGGAAAAGATCTGTCACAACAAAAAAACCAGATAAACTAAGGTACCAACAAGAAAAAAACAATGAACAGCAAACTCTCTTTGTTGACCAGATGATGACCTAAGACAGTTGAAACGTTGTTCTTTGCTTTATTAGGGTAAAAGTGTTAATAACCATACCAGCCATTCTGAAATACAAATTATATTTTAGTTGTAAAATTTAACAATACACATCAAATAAAAGTGTCTCTATATACAAAGGAATGACTACAGATTATGTTCTTAATCTGTAGTGATATAGATATTGTGATTTCATAACCCTTAACAAATTTTTATAATAACCTAAATATTGAATTTGAAATAATGGTATGCTTGTCAAATGAAAACTAACAGATTTTTTATAATTAAATAAAATGTGTAAATATGCTAAACAATATGCCTAATGTGTGTTTGGATGAGAGAAGAAAGCACAAACCTGATAGTTTTATAAGATTTTAGTGATGGGGATGACTGCCATGAAACCTTGTATTGATATCTTCTAACCTAGATTCAAGTGCACAAAATTTATCATGACATTAAAAACATTGATTCAATTTCAACTTAAATTGTTTCTAAATTGAAGTATTTTCTGCTATATCACCAATGTGTTTAATAAAAACAAACCTATTTAAGCAATGAAGATTCTAAGAATTTAAAATATATTTTTCCAGTTTTGTTGTTTCTAAATATCACTATACTTTCAGTACATAGATTAAAAACATGAGTAGGTTGTACTTTTGTTGCTGAGCAACATGACATAAGTAAGAGCCATTGTTAGAACTTGGTGTTAACAAAACACTCTGGCTTTTCAATATATTAACAGTTATTAAGCTAACTCATTTTTGCCAATAATTATTCACCACTAATGAATTTCATAAATAATGTTCATTCTTATTGGCTCACAAAGTAATTTATTGTATGGTGGGATCAGAGTAACAACAGTCTCTAAGTAGAGGCTTACTTGGAAGGAGATTTCTGTGGTTCAAACTATTTAACATGGTGACATGAAAGTAACCACAGTTACACCATACAATATACTATATGAAATGTACAGTATATTCTATTGGGGTTACATGCAGTTTACTGTGTAAAATGTACAGTATATCCTAGTGAGGTTACATGCCGTTTACTGTGTAAAATGTACAGTATATCCTAGTGAGGTTACATGCCATTTACTGTGTAAAATATACAGTATTGCCTAGTGAGGTTACATGGCATTTACTAAGTCAAATATACAGTATTGCCTAGTGGGATTACATGAAATTTACTGTGTAACGTATATAGTATATCCTAGTGGGGTTACATGAAATTTACTGTGTAACGTATATAGTATATCCTAGTGGGGTTACATGCAATTTACTATGTAAAATATATAGTATATCCTAGTGGGGTTACATCCAATTTATTATGTAAAATATACAGTATATTCTAGTGGGATTACATGGCTTAAATGCAATTTGCTGTGTAAAATATACTGTATATTCTAGTGGGGTTACATGCAATTTACTATGTAAAGTATGCAGTATATCCTTGTGGGGTTATATGAAATTTACTATGTAGAATATACAGTAAATCCAAGTAGGATTACATGCAAGGTACTTTGTAAAATATACAGTTTATTCTAGTGGGGTTACATGCATTTTACTATCTAAAGTATGCAGTATATCTTTGTGGGGTTACATGCAATTTACTGGGTAAAATACACAGTATATCCTGGTAGGGTTACATACAATTTACTATGTAAAATATACAGTATCTCCTATTGTGGTTACATGCAATATACTATGTAAAATACACATTATATTTTAATGGGGTTACATGCAGTTTACTGTGTAAAATGTACAGTATATCCTAGTGAGGTTACATGCCGTTTACTGTGTAAAATGTACAGTATATCCTAGTGAGGTTACATGCCATTTACTGTGTAAAATATACAGTATTGCCTAGTGAGGTTACATGGCATTTACTAAGTCAAATATACAGTATTGCCTAGTGGGATTACATGAAATTTACTGTGTAACGTATATAGTATATCCTAGTGGGGTTACATGAAATTTACTGTGTAATGTATATAGTATATCCTAGTGGGGTTACATGCAATTTACTATGTAAAATATATAGTATATCCTAGTGGGGTTACATCCAATTTATTATGTAAAATATACAGTATATTCTAGTGGGATTACATGGCTTAAATGCAATTTGCTGTGTAAAATATACTGTATATTCTAGTGGGGTTACATGCAATTTACTATGTAAAGTATGCAGTATATCCTTGTGGGGTTATATGAAATTTACTATGTAGAATATACAGTAAATCCAAGTAGGATTACATGCAAGGTACTTTGTAAAATATACAGTTTATTCTAGTGGGGTTACATGCATTTTACTATCTAAAGTATGCAGTATATCTTTGTGGGGTTACATGCAATTTACTGGGTAAAATACACAGTATATCCTGGTAGGGTTACATACAATTTACTATGTAAAATATACAGTATCTCCTATTGTGGTTACATGCAATATACTATGTAAAATACACATTATATTTTAATGGGGTTACATACAATTTAGTGTGTAAAATATACAGTATATCCTTGTGGGGATACATGCAATTTACCATGTAAAACACACAGTGTATCATGGTGGGGCTACCTACAATTTACTATGTAAAATATACAGTATATCCTAGTGGGGTAACATACAGTTTACTGTGTATAATATACACTATATTTTAGTGGGGTTACATGCAATATACTATGTAAAATATACAGTATATCCTCATGGGGTTACTGGGGTTACATGAAATTTACTGTGTAAAATATACAATATATCCGAGTGGGGTTAGTTGGTTACATGAAATTTGTTATGTAAAATACACAGTATATTCTTGGTGGGGTTACATGCAATTTACTGTGTAAAATATACAGTATTTTTTATTGGGGTTATTAGGGTTACATATAATTTACTCTAAAATATATGGTATATTGTAGTGGGGCTAGATACACTTTACTCTGTATAATATGCAGTATATTGTATGGGGTTAGATACAATTTACTGTGTAAAATATACAGTATATCCTTGCAATGGTTAGTGAGATTACCTGTAATTTCCTTTTGTGTGATTCATGCATTATGAATATGATTTTAATCAACAAAATCATGAACACAAAATCAGTTTGTGTTCAGTTCTGAAAAATGTATTGAGGAAACTCTTTCCAACCTTATGCTACCAAACAGAATTAGTTTTGACTTGAACAAATGTGTGTTGTGGAATCTCTTATATTTACTTATTTTTTATTTAGTTAGTTCTATTAGTATGATATTCAAATAACCACACATTTGAATTAAAGTGTTATTTTGTACTGATTACTGTATTGTTTAAGTTGTTATACACATAGAGGTTGTAGTGAACTGAAATTACACTAAAACTGTCACATATACTTTGCTTGCAGGATTCCCTTTTTTGACCATCTTAACATAGTAGTACAAATATTTTCCATAGGTTTTCACTGGAAATAATGACCAGAATACACCAGTTACAAACAAGTTTGATGAACCTCTCAAAGTTCGTTTTGTACGAATTATACCCTTTCAGTGGAAGGGATGGATAAGTTTACGATTAGAAATTCTTGGCTGTAATAGAGAAAGTAAGTATTATAATGAGTACCTACAGTCTAGTCAAAGATGGTAACAACTTGACATGATAGATCATATTTTGCCACACTTTTCCTTTCATTTTATCACACTTACCATGTGAACTGTTGAGTAAACTTTTGATTTTCATAATAAATGGACTGTTGTTGGTGCATGGCATGTCTTAAATTACAGAAACAAAGCTTTAAGTAAGTTTTAAAATGTAATACATTTATCTTTACTTAAATAACTAAATGTCTATATTCTTAAACAAAATAAATATGGTTTTAAGTAAGATACAAAACAGGTCTTGTATTATGTTGTAAGAAAGACACAGAAAGTAGAATATGGCAGTGCTATGATATCATAGTAATCACATTTACATTTTAAAAAAAATGTGTTTTTTTAGTTGGTAGATTCAGATTTCAAAATATTTTATTTCTTTTGTCTATTGAACTTGAGTGCTTTTGAAAGGTGGTCTTTTCTTCATCAGGGGTAAACAGTTTTTATCATTTTATGTTATTGGGTTTTTATTGTTTCATGTTAAGACTTCTTTAACCTACGTATTTCTCAGACATAGTGATTATTTCTGAACAAGCACTTAAGTACATTATTGAAAGGTGGACTTTTCTTCATCAGGGGTAAACAGTTTTTATCACTTCATGTTATAGGGGTTTTATTGTCTCATGTTAAGACTTCTTGAACCTGTGTATTCCTTTCACATGGTGATTATTTCTGAACAAGCATTTAAGTACATTATTTTTTTATTAATCTATACATGCTATAGGAAACTTTTCTTTTCAGTTCCTGTTGGTACTACAACTGTGCCCCCTTGTGTCCCTGGCTGGACTCGGTACTTCAATATTGATAGTCCCAAATCTGGTGATGGAGACATTGAACTCTTTAAGGATATTCGTACAAAATATGATCTCTGTGAAGACAGCTTTATTCAAAAGATTGAGTGTAGGTCATTTGTGAATGGGCAGATGGTGGATCATACTGAAACTGGTGATGTTGGGATTAAGTGTTCTATAAATAAGGGTCTTGTATGTCTCAACTGGCTACAGAAGAAAGGAAAGTTATGTCATGATTACAGCATTAGAGTTTACTGTGGTTGTGGTAAGTACTTACTGAAGTGTATCACAGGATTAAAATAATATTTGTAATTTAATGCTCAGTTCCAAAATTTAAGAGAAAAAGATATTAATAATATCAATTTATAATATCAATAATTTTGAGCAAATTTAAGACACAACCCAACTTGAAATCTTAGTTCGAAAAGTAGCCTTCTAACATATTAAAATGGCTGAGAAAAACACTAGGGGAACATTCTAATATGTTAATTGGTTATTCACATATCATATATTGAAGTAAGTGTATATTTCCAAAGATGGAAAGACATTTGCAGAGATCACTGGGTTTTTTTAGTACATAAACCTTATTTTATTGGAAATCTTGAGTTTCTAATTCATACAAGACTACACATTTAGTACTTTGACTTTACAAAAAACTCGTTTGAAAAAGTGCTGAATTCAGTAAACCATGTCACACACAAAAATCAACATTTAACTGTGCTTTTTTAATGTTTACTATTCAATTAAAAAATTGAATAATGTGTAATAATATGATTTGTATGATAATCTAAAGCTCGATACAAAACTTATTCACATAAATTCATGAAATAATAGTTCAATAAAATGTTGAATCCAATCAAAAACTTTTTTATGTTGTTAAGTGTACAGCTGTGTATTTCAATGAGGAGTTTGCTGTTTATGTGGGTAGGTTTACAGGTGTGGATTTCAATGAAGAGGTTACTGTTTATGATGATAGGTGTACAGAAGTGGATTTCATTGAAGAGGTTACTGTTTATGTTGTAGGTGTACAGGTGTGGATTTCAAGAATTGTAGATTTCAGGAAATGTTTGATAAAGCTTGATTAAAAAAGAAAGATCTCTATAGGTGTAGCAGATAGGCTATCTCATTGGTTAGAAAAGTGGTTGGATGAGAAAAAGCAGAGTAAAAAGAGTTTGCTCAAACAGTATTTATGTCATAAGAGAGCTACCTCAAAGCTTAGTGTTAGGACTTTTGTTCTTTTTTATTTAGATCAATGACATTATGAAGGAAGTTGTATAAATTTGGAGATGGCATTAAAGTTTTGAGTTTTGTTAGCTGTGAGGAAGATGCTACTGCCTTGCAAAAGGATTTGGACTATTTGGTTAGATGGGAAAATAAATTTCAGATGGATTTTAATTACTGTATTTTACGCCTTGTAAAACGCTACACTGTGGAAGACGCACCCTAATTTTGGAAAGACAATTCTAAGAAAAAATATTTTGCTTCAGCAACCAACATCTTGATGTAACCTTGAGTTTTTTTCAATGTACTGAGTAAGTACAGTCAAATACATCGTATTCTTCACAGTATATTGACAGTATTATTTAAATTGAATGTTTTATTGTATTGAAAATACTTGTAATTGGTGAGTAATGAGATTACGATCTGTATATGAAACCATTTTGAGTAGATCCTAAGCTCACATCTTGTCTTAACTCGTCACTTTTGTCTTGGAAGACACATGGGGATTTTTCAAGGTATTTAAAAAAAAAAAAGTGCATTTTACAAGGCATAAAATATACTATAATTAGTCCAAGGTAACATGGAATTTCATAATGTGAAGTGAGTATAATTTTGATGTGAATAACATCTACAGTATTATGGAAGAAATTAACTTGTTCTTGTGGTTCGTCAGTCTCATGAGCCTTTCAGTGTGTTGTTGTTAGTGGCAGGGCTAATAGAATCTTAGGTTACATCTACAGAAAGTTTGGATGAAATGTAAGTGTCTGCCTGTTTGTCCATTATCTAACTACTCCTAGGTGGTTGAGCCAATCTCAACCAAACTTTGTAGATTGATAGTTTGGAACAAGAGGAGTATTAATGTGGATTCACAACACCTTCATCCCTTATTATTGCTGTTCATGAACATTTATTGTTTTTGACATAACCTTAATTACATTCATAGGTGGTGCCACATTTATTTACTAAAAACAAAATCTTTATGAAATTTTCTCTTAAACTATATACACCCAATGAGTGGGGGCACTTAGATGTCTTGTATATCTTAGAGAGTGCACTGAACCTGTTATGGAGGAATGCAATGAAAAAAAATGGTCACAATCATTGCAGTACTACATTACATCAGCAGAAGTTTCTTCTTCAATACAGCCGTAAGGCTGCTATGAAGAACTGTTTCTTGAGTTATACCAACTTCCATCTATGACTTTTTAACTTCAGTCTGTAAGACATATCTGTGGCCACTGACCATCACTTGATTAATTACATGAAACAATGTGGAAGAACATTAGGAGTTGGGTATTGAAAGTAGGTAACAGAAAGCACCCTTTCTGCCACTGCTTTAGTTACAACCTCTTTCTGCAAAGTTGCCCTAACTATCACATATTGTATACCATGTTTTACGTATATAAAGCTTATACAAAACATTCAGTAAGGTAATAATGAAAACTGAAATAATGTGTTACTTATCATAACGTCCACACCCACACATTTTTTAGTTCATAACCTGGACAAAGGACAGATACTTAACTTGTATTTTATAATCTTGTTGTATAGATTTCTGGTTAAGCTGCATTTGGAGTATTTTGTTTAGTTTTTGGTTCTTTAATTTAGAAAGAATACTAAATGTTTGGAAAAGGTTCAGAGGAGAGGTATTTGGGATGTAAAGGTTGTTGTAAGAGGATAGCTTAAGATCTCTTGAAAAAGATGAGTTAGAGTTGATCTAATTGAGGTTTTTTAAGATTGTTAAGGGGGTTGATAATGCCAATGTGTCATATTTTATCATATGTAATAGTGAGAATGGTAAGACTAAGATATACAGATTATTTCTGGCAGAATAATTGTCATGTTCAGTTTAGACAGTTTTATTTTCTGAACAGGGTAGGGTAGCTGGTCTTTGGAAAGTGTTATCCGTACATGTGATAAATGCATTTAATTTAAGGGAAGGCTTAATAAATATTTGAAAGATAAACAAAATGGTTTAACATGTTTTTTATATATAGTGAAATTAAATAAATACATTTAAATGAAGTTAAATAAGTAAATAAGGTCATGAGGAAAGATTGCATAATTTTTTAATTTTAATATGTTTTGTTTTGGCTTTTAGAAAATTATAGTTATATATTCAAAGTTTTAGTGGATAGAATGGCTTACAGAGATTGGCTTGTTGCTCTTGAATTCTGTCGGTGAGAAATCTTCATAATTCTAGTTTTATAATTCACTTTGATAAAGGCATTGTTATATTATACAAATTTGCATTCAGAATGTGATGATATGTTAACTGTAAATGTATAGATGTAGTAATTAAAGCTGAGTTATATTATTTGTTTTGGAATAACAAACAGGCCCAATACATACTGAGACTGAAAGTATAACACCTGTGGTGACAACATCATCTGTCACTATTCCAACATGCACCGAAGGTTGGACTAACTTTTATAATACAGATGTTCCTTTTACTGGTGGTGGAGATTTTGAGTCAGTGAAAGAACTCATAAAGAAATATCAGTTTTGTAGTGTTGATCAGGTGATAGACATCAATTGCAAAGCTTCAGTGAAATCTCCTCTAAAGGGTGCTGGTGAGCAGCTTGTCGACTGGAAGGAAACTGGAGACAAAGCTGTTGAATGCTCCACTTCTAAAGGACTTGTATGCTATAATAACCAACAAGGAAAAGGTGGAAAGTGTCATGATTACTCAATTCAGCTCTACTGTCAGTGTGGTATGTGAAAATTACATTTGTTTGTAATTATAAGTATATAATATTAATTTTACTTGCATATTTCAAATATTTAAATTTGAATTAAATTTCTGTTAATTCTGTCTTTCTGTTAATTAATTTTAATTAATACCTTTCATCCCTAACTTCTGCATCATTATGTTTTATGTACTTAGTAATTCAACCTTATTTAGAATATGCAGTGTACATATTAAATTACAAATTTAAAGGAAATACAACTAAAAACAAGTTACTTTCATTGCTTTGACAATTGAATTTTTTCATATCTTTAGTAAAGTTGGAAATCCCTGATAGGCAAGTGTGTATCACATGTAACTTCTAAAGGTTCTGTTGTTTTTTATTATATTATGGATCTCTATAGATTTATCTATTTCTGAATACATTAGAGACTTCTATAGGTTTTACTGTTTCTGATTACACCAAAGATATTTATAGTCTCTGCTCTTTCTGATTGTATCACAGACTTCTATACATTCTGTGTGTCTGATTATACCAAAGACTTCTGTAGGTTCTATTGTTTCTGATCATGCCAGACTTCCTATAGGATCTACTGTTTCTATTATAACAGAGACTCCTATAGATTCTACTTTTTCTGATTATACCAGATACCCCTATAGGTTCTGCTATGTCTAATTATACCAAAGATTTCTGTAAGTTCTTCTGTGTCTATTTATACTATGTACTTATTTAGATTCTGCCTTTTATGATTATACCAGATATTTCTGTATATTAAGCTGTTTGTGATGATAGTAGAAACTGGGGTTGGCATGATATAAGTATTATATCCTCAAGCTGATATGATGGTATTGATACTTCATCCAATAGGGTATGATTTAAATATTTGTCAAACTTTCAGTAAACATTATATTTCTTTTGTACAGAAAAAATCAGCATTTCTAATAAATTATTTTTGCTAAAATTGATGTTTTAATATTCAAAGTCAACATAGACATTGGTCTAAATGTAAAGCAATTTTCATGTTAAGATTACAATACTTTTGTCCTTCTAAAAAATTAATATTTTTTGTGTTATCTCTCAAACCTCTAAAATAAATTCAAACTCTTTCCAATAAATTTTCATATTCTCTCTGCTATATTCACTGTCCTACACTGTTGATTTTTTCTTTATGTTAGCCTTAATATTTTATCCAATGCCACTTGTCCATGAAGTCATATTTTTAGAAGTTAAGTAATTTATGGAAGAACATAAAATAATAACATGTAAACAACTAAGACTTTTTTTTGTAACTGTTACAGTTTTTGTGGCTCTTTAAAGTATGTAAGAAAATTCAGCTTAGTTCTTCAGTGTGTTCTCATAGGCATTTTTATTTCTCCTCATGAATGCAAAATGTTAATAATCTTATTTATAACTGCATTGTAAAATGAATATAGCCATCAGTTAGGTGAAATCTAAGCTTTCTGTTGGTTATAATCTTAATGAGAATCAACATCAGAACTTTCTGTTAGCAAACTGTAACTCAGAGTGTGTGATAGGAGGGCTCTGAATTTGTATTTGATTGCTCGTTAGGCACATAACTTTGAAAGATATAAAAATATTGCTTAGCTTAATCAATGATAAATGTATAGAAACCCATTGTATAGTTTTCAGAGGGGTGTGAAATTAATTATGGAAGAAGTGATGACTAGAGAACAAGGTGTCACATTGTTTGTATATCATGATAAATAATAGTTTGAATGTAACTTAATAAAATGTTGTGATAGGTACAGTTTAATCTGCTCATGGTGAGAGAATTAGAATAGTTGTGTCTGAATTATTCAGAAAATGAACAGCAAAAGAAGTGAAGCTTCAGAAAGAACAATCTCAACATTCCTTCAGGCATATAATTTGTATGGGCATATTTTGGATTCTATGAAAACAGTGAAGTAATTGATGAAACTAGTGCAAGGCTATTATATTGTATTCATTTTCTGCAAACCATGAATTGGCATTTTCATCTACAAAAATATCACAGTTTGGCTTTGAGAAAACAATCAGTTTTTTGTTGAAATCTGGACTTGCTCCTGAAAATGTGCTGTAAATTTTTTGAAAAATGCCAAAAGCTTAATCCTGCTAGCAAACAAAAGTTTGTATTTGAAAAGGCCATTGTAAACATTATTGGTACTGAACATCTACATTATTCTGTTGTAGAAAGAGCTTCCAAAACATGAATGTTGTTCAACCTGCATATCAAACCTCTTCATGTAGTATACTTTTTAGCAATGTCAACCCAGGGTTGTATAAAGAATCAAAGGCAACTGTGGTTAATGCTTTGGCTAGCTGGATAAAATTTGTCCTTACAGCAGATCCTTGGACCAGCAATACACTGTTGGCTACATTACAATTGCTGCACAGTGGGAACTGCAGACACTTTGATTGTAAACACAGCTTTTAAATGAGATACATAAAGCTCAAAATTATTGTGAAGATTTATGTGAGTCAATACATGAATGGTTCTTAAACAGTGGTTATTGACAATACATTCAATACTGATTGAGAAATGGTTCTTAAACAGTGGTTATTGACAATACATTCAATACTCATTGAGAAATGGTTCTTAAACAGTGGTTATTGACAATACATTCAATACTCATTGAGAAATGGTTCTTAAACAGTGGTTATTGACAATTCATTCAATACACATTTAGAAGTGGTTCTTAAACAGTGGTTATTGACAATACATTCAATACTGATTGAGAAGTGGTTCTTAAACAGTGGTTATTGACAATTCATTCAATACACATTGAGAAGTGGTTCTTAAACAGTGGTTATTGACAATACATTCAATACTGATTGAGAAGTGGTTCTTAAACAGTGGTTATTGACAATACATTCAATACAGATTGAGAAGTGGTTCTTAAACAGTGGTTATTGACAATACATTCAATACTGATTGAGAAGTGGTTCTTAAACAGTAGTTATTGACAATACATTCAGTACTGATTGAGAAGTGGTTCTTAAACAGTGGTTATTGACAATACATTCAGTACTGATTGAGAAGTGGTTGTTGTGATGCTGATATTCATATCAAGTTTTTTTCCCCACAATATCAATTTAGCTGTGAAGGAAGATCTAAAAGTAAGAAACTGCTACTAATCTGTTATAAATATTTAGAATCCTTGTTGGCAGTAATGAAGGTCTCTAGCTGCAAGTATTCTCTTGAGGTATAAGAAAAGATTGGAACTTCAAACTTAGAAGTTAAAACAAGATATAATTACCTGGGACATGTTTGAGAGGGTATATGAGCAGAAGGATGCAATTTTACTATGCATGTCAAGTCCTCACATACATATGACTAATGACACTGTTTCAGATTTTGAGAATGCTAACAGTATGCATACCTTTTTGGGGAAATTCAGTCAAGCTATGCTGGTGTTGTCTGAGCACTATGTTATGATGTAATTTGTTGTACCAGTGATAAGGATAATTATTAGACTTTGTGCAATCATGACCCAGGATGTGGACTTTATGAAAGACATGAAAGCAGCAGTTGTAAAGATCCTAAAAGGTGTTACATGCCCACCAACATCAGATTATGTCTCTGTATTTTGTCACATTTAAGATGCTTCAAATATATGTCAAGCTTAAACTCTGAGGAGATCAGAGATACTAATGAATGTGTTAAAGCCGAAGGTCTTATGATCAGGTGGAAGTAGTGAAACTATCAATCAGCCTGGGGGTGACCAGTTGGAAAGGTAAACATTAATAAGGAGTGATTGAAACTATCAGTCAACTTGGGGGTGACCAGTTGGAAAAGTAAACATTAATGTGGAAGTAGTGAAACTATCAGTCAACCTGGGGGTGACCAGTTGGAGAAGTGAACATTAATGTGGAAGTAGTGAAACTATCAGTCAACTTGGGGGTGACCAGTTGGAAAAGTAAACATTAATGTGGAAGTACTGAAACTATCAATCAGCCTGATTCCTATCGGTATAACAAACTTTATAACAAGCCAGTGCTCTATCTAGATATATGTCATACTGATTCCTATCAGTACAACAAACTTTGTAACAAACCAGTGCTCTATCTAGATATATGTCATACTGATTCCTATCAGTACAACAAACTTTATAACAAACCAGTGCTCTATCTAGATATATGTCATACTGATTCCTATCAGTATAACAAACTTTATAACAAACCAGTGCTCTATCTAGATATATGTCATACTGATTCCTATCAGTATAACAAACTTTATAACAAACCAGTGCTCTATCTTGATATATGTCATATTGATTTATGTCATATCAGCCATTCTAGAGAGTCCTGCAGATTCTTGTATTTGTGATAATTTCATGGACTTTGTTACAGGACAATCAAGGCTGTTTGGATAAACTAAGATAAAAATACTTAAGTAATTTGGATATTTTCTTTAATGTTTATTTTTACCTCAGTTCCGGAACCTAGACATCGAGTTCTGTGTAACTGGACAGATTGGTGGAATAAAGATGATCCGGATGGTGAAGGAGACATTGAATCCATTGAAATGTATCAGGTATAATCATATATATATATACAAGTAACATGTTAAAATAGTTGTTTTAACATTGAAATAACTCTGTACAGTTTACACCCACCTTACTAATTCTATTGATTCTGATTAAGAAGTCAGCACACAGAATCACATACAAAAGTTATAATTTATTTCAAACAAGACTCAAAACTCAAGCTCTTTTGAATATTTCAGTAGTAATATTACAGAATGGTTCAATAGTAATATTACTGAATGTTTCAGTGTTATTGTTACTGAATTTTTCAGTATTCATATTACTGAATGGTTCAATAGTAATATTACTGAATGTTTCAGTGTTATTGTTATTGAATTTTTCAGTATTCATATTACTGAATGGTTCAGTAGTAATATTATTGAATGTTTCAGTGTTATTGTTACTGAATTTTTCAGTATTTATATTACTGAATAGTTCAATATTAATGTTACTGAATAGTTCAATATTAATATTACTGAATAGTTCAGTATTAATATTACTGAATAGTTCAATATTAATATTACTAAATGATTCAATATTAATATTACTGAATAGTGCAATGTTAATATTACTAAATGATTCAATATTAATATTAGTCTTAAAGAGAATAAAGAATAATATTGTACTGTTTAAATGCACTATAATTTTGGGTCTTATCTGAAAACCATTACGGCCAATATTGGTGATAGATGAATACTTAGTAAATAATTTACTGCAAATCATACTCGAGTGGTTTAATATTCAAAAGTAAAGTAAACTTTGTTTAAGAATATACATGAAACATGTCAGATTTTCTGTGCAACATTAAAAAGATCAACTTCTAATTATCTGTTTTTCTTTCTCCTTTTTTTTTTCTTTTACTCAGGATTTTGTGAAATACATTTTTCAGAATTAAGGAAAACAAAAGCACTCAGATGTTACTCAGATATTTTACTTTTTGTAAGCATTATTTTGCCAGTAAAGTTATTGGCATGTACAGATTGTACTATTTTGTAAAGAGGTGTGTGTATATATATGTTAAACCAAAGAATTGTGAGTATATCTTGACACCAAGTGTGATGAGAAGTAGAGAGGAGTTTAATGTGTTTTGGTTCATTGTCTGGATTCATTATATTTATTTCTAAAATTTCCAGATTATCCAGTTTTTTTTTTCAAAACTTTTTCACCGACATTTGAAATTTCACAGTTTTCTTTGGACAAGGTTGATGTTTGGTTTCTGTAAGGTAGAATGCAGAGGTTGATTTCCTTGGAACATTCTGAGTGATATGTTACACAAATGTTTTCCACATTGTTTATACAGTAGAAGACTTTCTTTGTTTATGTAAATTTTGTGAAAATGTTTGCTATTGTAGCTTTTTGTACACTATTAGTTTTATTCTTTTTATTATTTGTTACAATGTATAATTATGCTATTTTTAAAAATAAAAAATAAGACTGTTAACTCAGTTAACACTTTTACAGAGTGTTCCAGAAATCTGGTTCCATAGGGAAAATAAACATTATATTCATAAAGTTAAAAAAATTTGTCAGTTGTACATGTTTCAGAAAAGAAAATTCTGATGCCACATTATAATAAGAATTTACATGTGTATATCTTTTAATGGCATGCAATTTGAGTAATAAATAAATTAAAAATAAATTGTATATTTTTTTCCCTATGGGTCCAGATTTCTGGGACACCCTGTATATGGATAATTTAAAACCAGATAACAGTGAAGTATAAATTATTTAATTCTGTAAACAAGTGAATATTGAGATGTGAACAGTATATATCAGTTAATACTCGTATGTTATTAGTTAAAAACCTGTAAACAATCATATATAATGTTTCATATAATAAAACACGCATTCAGATAGTTTTATATCAGTAAACAGCCAAATACAAATAGTTTCAAATCAATCAGCATTAAAATATAAATAATTTCAAAATCCCTGAATCAGAAAAAGTTAAGATATGAACAGTTTAGAACCAAACAACAATCAAATGTAGACAACAGATACGAATAGTTTAGAACCAAACAACAATCAAATGTAGACAACAGATACGAACAGTTTAGAACCAAACAACAATCAAATGTAAGAAACAGTTAGATATGAACAGTTTAGAACCAAACAACAATCATATGTAAGAAACAGTTAGATATGAACAGTTTAGAACCAAACAACAATCAAATGTAAGAAACAGTTAGATATGAACAGTTTAGAACCAAACAACAATCATATGTAAGAAACAGTTAGATATGAACAGTTTAGAACCAAACAACAATCATATGTAAGAAACAGTTAGATATGAACAGTTTAGAACCAAACAACAATCATATGTAAGAAACAGTTAGATATGAACAGTTTAGAACCAAACAACAATCAAATGTAGATAGATATGAACAGTTTAGAACCAAACAACAATCAAATGTAGACAACAGTTAGATATGAACAGCTTAGAACCAAACAACAATCAAATGTAGACAACAGTTAGATATGAACAGTTTAGAACCAAACAACAACCAAATGTAGACAACAGATATGAACAGTTTAGAACCAAACAACAATCAAATGTAAGAAACAGTTATATATGAACAGTTTAGAACCAAACAACAACCAAATGTAGACAACAGTTAGATATGAACAGTTTAGAACCAACCAACAATCAAATGTAGACAACAGTTAGATATGAACAGTTTAGAATCAAACAACAATCAAATGTAGACAACATCAAACCATTCAAAACTCATAAATAAGTCAAGAGTTAGATATAAAGCTGTTTAAAATTAATTGACAGTGACATACAAGGTTTTACTTCAGATATGAATATATGTTTTTTTGAGAATCATAACATTGTTAATCTACTTATAATTTCTTATTTGCTCAATCAACTGTTGCATGCAGTATGTTCACAAAATAATGCTTGGCATTTAATATTGTTTGTGTATTTTATAAATGTACAAAGAAATTAGAAAATTGATTAGAGGTCCTAATGTTTACTGATTGGAGTGCCTTTCCTGTTGGTGATATCTTGTTTATTTCCAATGCTACAGTTTTCTTATAAGGGCTCCATTTTTTGCATGAAAGTAAGGAGACAATTGCCTCCTCTGCCTTAGCTTAGCTATAGTGCTGAGACAACTACTATGTCTGTCATATCCCAGCTAAACATGATGAGCCGTGGTATTGTGTCAAAGGCTTTGTTGATAATTAGCTTTAATTCATGGGTTCTTAGAAGTATTTTAGGGAACTCTGTTTAATAATGTAAATATCTTTAACAGTGAGCCACAGAACTAAATGTACTACACTATAAGATGACTGAAGAAATACTTTTCATTATTAGTTGACATTTTATGAAAATAAACACCAGACTATAACAGCATAAAATATGCTTTCTTTTATCATAACAGGAATCCTGGACTAATACTCCCATTTGGGAAGTTACACATCTGCTTGTCTGGAATGTGGTCAAAATGCTACTGGTTATATATGTAGTTGTGTGATATCACATCTAAATGCTACTGGTTATATATGTTGTTGTGTGATATCACATCTAAATGCTACTGGTTATATGTGTAGTTGTGTGATATCACGTCTAAATACTACTGGTTAAATATGTAGTTGTGTGATATCACGTCTAAATGCTACTGGTTATATATGTAGTTGTGTGATATCACGTCTAAATGCTACTGGTTATATATGTAGTTGTGTGATATCACATCTAAATGCTACTGGTTATATATGTAGTTGTGTGATATCACGTCTAAATACTACTGGTTATATATGTAGTTGTGTGATATCACGTCTAAATACTACTGGTTATATATGTAGTTGTGTGATATCACGTCTAAATACTACTGGTTATATATGTAGTTGTGTGATATCACGTATAAATACTACTGGTTATGTATGTAGTTGTGTGAAATCACGTCTAAATGCTACTGGTTATATATGGAGTTGTGTGATATCACGTCTAAATGCTACTGGTTATGCATATAGTTGTGTGATATCACGTTGGAATTCTACTGGTTATATAATCTATTTGTATATTATGAGGTCTAAATGCTACTGGTTACACATAGTTGTGTGATATGTGGTCCAAATACCACTGGTTATATATATATATAATTGTGTGGTATGAGGTCTAAATTTTACTTGTTGTAGAGTTAATTGTGTGATAAGAGGTTTAAATACTTGTTGTATTTATATAATTGTGTGGTATGAGGTCTAAACACTACTCATTGTATGATACTAGGTCTATATAATGCTAATTGTGGTATACAAGGTCTATATGATACTAGTTGTATTATATTATTTCTTTAACAGTTTAATGGTTACCTGAGTTTGATGTTTATGTGTTCATAGTTGATAAAACTTCACATTTTTTTCTTACTTGTCTACAGAATGAGTATGGCGTGTGTAGGAAACCTGAACTGAAAGCTATTGAATGTCGACTTTCTAAAACTAAGCATGATTATCGGGAAGTCAGGCAGAAAGTAACTTGTGACATTGACACAGGTTTGAGCTGTTACAACAAGCACCAAATTGGAAAATGTCATGATTATGAAGTGAGATTTTTTTGTGCTGGTGATGAATGTCCTGGAAGTAAGTGCTTTGCAAAAATGAAATTTTTTAATGTTATTTTAACTACATGTCATTATATTTTCTTTGCCTATCTTCAGATTTACACAAAGTGTATTCAGTTATTAGTTATTATTAATATCATAGAACACCATTTCTGAAACTGTGGTACATTTCAGTGGTCTTTGGTTAGAATGTGGCAGCATAGTGTACAAACTCCATTGTCATCTGTTGAGATGAAAACCAACTTCAGGTTCTCCATGAAAAAAATCGTTTAAGAACCATTAACATCTAAGTAGTTATCTAATTGTAACTTGTTGACTTATTAGTTATCTAATTTTAACTTGTTGACTTATTGCTAATTATTTAGTATGTAACTTTGATTATTTTTTTCCTATTTAGGCCTCCAGTAACATCAAATTAGCTCTTTAATTATATCTTGTTGACTTATTGTTGATTATATATATCTACTGTTAGAACTTTGATTGTTGTTTCTCACATTAAGTTTTGCAGTGGTTTTTTAACTTGTTGATGTATTGTTCATTAGCAATCCTGCTCTTGTCAAGTGTAGACTTGATTACAAATTCAAAACTTTTATTTTACAAAATGTATATACATGTTCATTGTGCTAGTTCCAGTAACTTATAGAAATATCATGTTATTTTTCAATATGTTTTTAATTAGGAGTTTTTCACTGAGCACAATTTTAAAAGTAATGTTTAAAGTTTAACTTAGAGCCTTTCTAGCTTATTGGGCTGCAGGATATTCCATTTTGTGAACAGTTTTCTGCATTTAACTGCAAAAAAACTAAATGTAAAAATTTATTTTTGATCTTTAGCTGTTCCAACAAAAACAAAAAAGAAACCACGGCCTAAAATTACAAGTGAGTTTTTTTACAGTTTTATATGTATGAAAATTGTGTAAATCTAACCATGGAGGTGCACCAATCGCTGTACGACAGCCACGTGACATGGTTTGAATTTTCTCCTAGAAATGCGAATCAGGTACAAAAAGCAATGGACAGAGCTTTAATATGTGCAGATGGTAATCTTAGATAGCGATCAGTGTCCAATATGCTATACGTTGCTATTCCAAAGATTGGTAACACTTGGAAATTGTTCAATTTTTATGACATGCCTACAACTCTAGCCTGTTTACTATAGGATTCATTCTGCAGAAAAATTCTTAGTTTAAGAATTAGTTTAGGTTTACATGCTCTGTTTATGGTATCGTTGTTTGAGAATGGATATTTCTTATCTGTCTCTGTAATGTAATTAAACACCAGCTCTGATAAAGTGTTGCATCATATAGGAATGTACAGGGAAATGAATTTTAGATCATTTTCTTGTCTCTGTTTGTTAATTTTTCTAAATATAAATAGATGGTAGTTCTTCAGAGGTCAGTGCTACTTTCATAAAGTTTAAATAAACATTAAAAATAAATAGTTAACTGTTGATACCAATGGAAGTTAATGCTTTTCTGTGTAACAAATATTTTTATAACCTACTTCAACATTTAAATATAAAGATGATAACGTGTTATTTTACAAAATTTATTATGTGTTATTTGTTCCTTTTCAGTTATTCCTCCAACAAAACCTACTCCGTGTGTTTCAAGCTGGACACCTTTCTTTAATACTGATAGTCCTACTTCTGGAGAAGGAGATATAGAACTCTTGGTAAACATCCAGAAGCGTGGAAGTGTATGTTTTGATAAGTACATTGCAGGCATCGAGTGTAAGACACGTATTGGGAAGACTGTGGTTGATTACACAGAATCGGGAGATTTTGGAGTGAAGTGCTCACTAGCAGTGGGACTGGTGTGTGAGAATTCTTTACAAAAGAAGGGACGTCGGTGTCACGATTATTCAATCAGATTCTTCTGCTCTTGTGGTAAGATCAGAATCGTATAACATGTGAATGTAATTATTCTTTTATCAAGAAGAGCCATAACTTTAGTTTTTGTTTAACACATTAATCGGAGTTAGGTTCAGGTTGGAAATGATTAGTTGAATAATTGAGTGAGGAAAGTAATGTGAATATTACAGCAGAGAAAAGAAAGTTTGTAGTAATATTTCACTTGTTTATTAAATACACAGGCCTTCAAATTTAAAAGTTGTTTTATGGATTTTCCATAATTCAGCTGCATACATTTCAAAATTAAAATTCATTTTTTATATCACTTGAAGATTTTTTTTACAAATTAGGAAGAAAGCAAAACTTTAACTTGGAAAAAATTATTATTTTGTTTACTACACTGAACATTTTATTATTATTATGTTTGAGTTCTAGAAAAATTATTGTGATTGGTCTAGAGAAATCTATAGCATGTAGTTGTCAACATTTTAAAAAGAATAAAATGTGACCCGAGTTCGATGTAAATTATTCAGTTATAATAAAACTACATATGATGTTTTGTGAAAAAATCTGTACATGACATAGAAAAATGGTAGACTTGTGATATCTATAGATAAGAAGATGAAAGTTGTTTTCTGCTCTTTAACCATTAATTTCAGATATATCTGTGTGGTTTGTAAAATGTAAGTTGTTCATTAGCAATCCAGTTCTTGTTACATATAAACTTGATTACAAATTTAAATTTTACAAGATTTATTTCAATGCATTATACATTGTGATATATTCTGTAGTTTGTAGAAATATATTTTTAATTATCACCTTCTTTTTAGTGATCATATTTTAAAAAGTAATATTCATCTTAGAGCTTGTCTAAGTTAGGAGGCTACAAGATATGTTGTTTTATAAACAGGTTTCTGTATTTAACTACAAAAAGTTAGTGTACAAATTTATTTTGATCTTTCTGGTCCCACCAGAAACAAAGAAACCACCACCTGTCACTGCAAGTGAGCTTTTTACTGTTTTATTTGTATGTAAATTGTGTAAATTTAATCATTTAGATACACCTATCATTGTGTGGCAGCCACATAATTTGTTTAGAATTCTTTGCTAGGTATGTAAATCAAACACACAAAGCAA
Source organism: Tachypleus tridentatus (assembly GCF_004210375.1). NCBI lineage: Eukaryota > Metazoa > Arthropoda > Merostomata > Xiphosura > Limulidae > Tachypleus > Tachypleus tridentatus. The sequence goes on along the minus strand of NC_134836.1, from coordinate 128,952,905 downwards.
TAGCTTAACTGATGACCTGAGCTAATTATTAATGTCTTACATAATATATATTTTTAAAAAATTAGTAATTGAAAACTGTTGTATTTGTATGATATAAATGCTAAAGCCTCAAATAAAAACTTTGTTTTTTAACCTAGTCAATTGATCAAAATTTGAAATCTTGCATCACTATTATTAGTGCATTTGTTGAATACAAAATGCTTTATTGTTGTATGAGTACAATTGTATAAAAAGTAAAATTTTAATATTTCATGGTAACAATGGAATTTATTTCACTTGTATAAAAACTGTCATTCTACACAGCTATGTCAAATTTCCAATGCAACTGCAAATATTGTATGATTTTAGCAAAATGTGCATGAATGTCTATGCCAACTTGCTGTTCTTAAGGTTTACTAAAACATTAAACATATTACATAACAATTACCAGAGCTATATTAGGAAATACAGAAGAGTAATACACATGCTATGAACATTCAGCTCAAAAATAACCTGTTGTGGCTGTTTATTATAGTTTGGTATACATGATATGCAGTATGATTGGAAAACAGTCAGTTTTTGCTGTGGATTATAGTTTATAGCACATATGGCTGACAAATACCCATCTAGTATGATACATGAGCTCCCCCACATATGTCTTTCCTGATTTAGTGCTGTCATCCATATGTAGATATTTTTGTTCACTTCTAGCTTTGAAGCTCCCACATATTCTCATGTGTTTCCATATAAGATTGCTGTATTTTAGGATGCCATTGAGGATGTGACAAACCTCCACTGATAGTAGTTTAGGATACCATTGAGGATGTGACAAACCTCCACTGATAGTAGTTTGACAGTTTTTGGTACAGCTGACTATGATTAGTGAAGCATCACTTCTCAGTTTGGCACTTGTATGTTAAGAAGTGTCATTTTTTTACTTATATGAGAGACAAGTAGCATCAGAAGATGTGGTGTTTGTTGTCTTTGTGTTTCATTTCATTGTCTTCATTCTGTCTTTCTGAGGCTCAAATTTCATACCTTTGCCTTTCCACCACTTTATTTCTGAAATGCACCTCCATTCACATTATAGCTTTATCCTAATGACAATTTCAATCAGTCATACACAGAGTCAGACCTGATGGTTCTTCTGATAGCTCAGGTACTGGTGTGAATTTGGACACATTTTTAGCTACTAATGTAATAAGCTATATGAGCACCCTTCATATAGCTTATTACAAGCCTTCAATGGACATCTTGCCTCCTGCTCTGTTTTAGCAACTAGTGTATACAATGTGTAATGTTTTGGGCATTCTCTGGTTAGTTGCCATTCTTATTCTTTGTTAGACAGGGCAGTCATTTGGCTGACTACCTGTTTTTTTTTCCACCTTTGCCAGACATTGGTGATTATTAGAGAGAAGGTGTTGTCTGCCTTGTCTTCCATGTTTATCAGATCAACCAGTCATAGCTTTCAATTGCTCAGAGAACACATATCTTGCTTCTCAGAGGGTCAAAACATTATAAATTGTATATACCAGTTACTGAAACAGTGCAGGAGGCAAGATGTCTATTCAAGGCTTGTAATAAGTTATCTGAGCATTCTCTGGCAACTTACAATTCTTATTATTTGTTAGACAGGGAGGTCATTTGGCTGATTGCCTGTTTTTCCACCTTTTCCAGACATATTGCTTATTATTAGAGAGAAGGTATTGCTGTACCTTGTCTTCCATGTTTATCAGATCAGCAAGTCTCAGCTTTCAATTGCTTGGAGAACATATATCTAGCTTCTCAGAGGCTAGATCTTCTTCTTCCTTTTTGAGGTTGTAGGCCTGACACTGCTGTTATGGAATAGAATTGCATGGATGTGCTAGATTGCCTGGTGACTCTATTGGCTTCCAGCCTGCTCAGTCTTGTAGCAGTTGGATAGGTATAACATGATAGTGGGTTTTTCATTTATGCCTTCATGTCTAGAAGTGCATCTTTTCACTGATATATATCTCCAAGGTTGGAACTTGTAGGGAGGATATGGAATTCAACAGTCTCTGGACAGATGAAGAATCTTTTCTCCATACAAGTCTTTTCGAGCTTTTAGCAGTTTGACAAGCCATGTTTCTGGCTCTTGTATTGTTGTGAGGAAAGGTGTTGATGCTTCACTCAGACAGTTCCACTATTGTCTCCTATATTTCCTAGCAAGGTATCTGCAGGTCTATTTGTATTCATGTATTGGATCTTCTATTTTGAGCCAACAAAGTTAGGATTGTTCTTCTCATTTGAATTTAACAGCTGATCACGTATTTTGTCCTAACAGAGCTCTTCCCACCAAATGAATGTTTGTTATGCAATTATTTTACACTTTCTCTCATTTTGGAACATCTCAGATTGATTCTTTTGTCACACACTGTCTTTCTGGCTTTCTATACCTCACACTCTGGATTTGGACATAGATGGTTTTAACTAGAACTGGATAGATCTTCATCTTTAGGTGTTCCCTCCAATTTGTCTGCTATCCCAAGTTCTTGCATTTATTTTATCCTCATGCTGTTGAGTTCTTCTGGTGACACTACATTGGCTGGGTCATCCTTGGTTTCCACAGGTGCCAACCTTTTCTGCTTCGTCTATATTCATGTCTCTTATGTCAGATTTTTTTCATCCTGTGATCACCAGTCATCAGCTTCATGCCAGGCTTTTATGCAGTCCATGGCACAAAATCAGGGATTGATTCCTTGGGTTGCATCTTTATTTACCAGGTCCATTCAGCATTTTTTGTTGGACGTTTATCAGTGGAAATGGTTTGCTTGTCGTCTGGATCTCTCGGACATGGTTTTAATCTTTCTTGCCCCTCTGTGCCACATGTTTCTCAATTTCTGACATGATTATTCAACATAGGTTTGGCACCTTTGTCTGTTTTCCTGTATAAGACAGCTCTATCAGCTACTTTTTTTGTATTTGTGGGAAATGTAATGTTTTTGAGTTCTTGGTTGTGTCTTTGCTTCTGATACCATTTCAGGTTATCCATTCTCAACATCCTTTCCAGGTGGGCCCCCAGTGGCACAGTAGCATGTTTGTGAACTTCTAATGATAGAAACTGGGTTTTGATACCCATGGTGGGCAAAGCATAGATAACCCATTGTGTAACGTTTTGTTTAATCTCCAACAAGTTCTTAATTTGAATATCACAGTGATTCTCCATGCCTTATTTCATTCACCATTTGAACTTCTGATGTCATGTTCTGAATATCACCTTTCTCTTATAATGCATTTTCTTCTGTTGTTGTCTGTTGGACTTTCATGTTTGGATATGCTTGCATTTCTTGTTCAAAGAACTCTTTACCATTCCACTTATGTTTTATCTCCTCATAATTCTTGTTTACTGTCCTTTTAAGTTGGGCCAGATGGTTAGGGTGCTTGACTTGTAATCAGGGGGTTAGGATTTGAATCCCCATCACACCAAACATGGTCACCCTTTCAGCCATGGGGAATTATAATGTGATGGTCAATACCACTATTCATTGGTAAGAGAGTAGCTCAAGAGTTGGCAGTGGATGGTGATGATTAGTTGCCTTCCCTTTAGTCCAATTAGGGACAGCTAGTGCAGATAGCCCTCGTGTAGCTTTGTACGAAATTCAAAACCAAACCTTTCAAGTTAAGCGTGACTTGTCTTTTTTGGTCGTTCTTTTCATTTCAGTGATCATTGAACAGGATCTTTGACTTTTCATAATTTTGTACATGGAACATCGATTCCTGTGCTGTTGGTTGGATTTAGTTTGTTCCAAATTCTTCTCTTAATTGTGGGAACAGGAGATGTTGCCTTATTTCTCAAATTGAGGAGTTTAAGATTTTTGTTTGTAATCCCATGCCAGGGAAGCTCAATTTTTATCAGGTTGAGAGAGGCTTGACAAGTCCCTTAATTCTGAATTTGGTTTGCTGCATTTTACACTTCTTCAGATGAGGTGAGTGTTTGTCCACTTTTGTGTTACTTGCCTTCTCTCTGTAATTCTGGTGGCTTGAAATGCAACATTCTGTAACTTTTAGGTTAAGTTTTACTCATAGCACATTACTAAACAAGATAAAATATAGAGCTGTTTTTTATGCCCTAGCCATTACACTGTGAATCTAAAGTTGGGTCCATATCCCTGTAATTTCAGTAAAGTGTGTCTGTCTGGTTTTAGCTTGGACATATTCCTCTAACAGTATTAGGGTTTTGCCTTAGAGGCTGGTCAACCTTTTCCACCCCAGAATTAGATTTCATGATTTCTGAGCCAAGAACATACCTGTTCCAGAAATGTGTTTACTCCACTTGTGTGCTATTAGTGCATCTCATTTTTGTACATCTCTTATCTGTGTATACACTTTTTGAGCAGTGTGAAGGTCCAGCAGTAGTTTGAAGGGATTATATATTTAGAAATAGCTGGTATGGGTAGAGTAAGCACTAGCAGAGGAGCGAACAATGTTTTGACCTTCATTATTCATCATCAGATTCACAAAGAAAGAAACAGTTACTGACCGGTAGCTGACCACATGTTTGGAGGCAGTTGTATAATTGAGTGTGGGAATGTAGAGGGCATGCTTAAATGTTGGATATATTTATTAATATAGGTATAAAGGTGTTCATTTGTATTGGTTTATTTTGGGCTTGAGTTGTTGTGTAAGTGAGGCTTCTTTAATTTTGCATTTGTTTATGTTTGTTTCTTTATTTAGCATTTGGGTGTTTTCTATGGTTATGCTGTGTTTATTTGATTTGCAGTGTTCGAAAACATGTGAAGGTGACTTTTTGTGTTCTTTGAATCTGGTTTCCATTTTTCTACTTGTTTCTCCAATATAGAAGTCGTGGCAGTTATCACAATTTTTTTTTTATAAATAATGTTGGTGTTGTGTTTGTCAGTGTAGTTTTTACATAGTATAGGCCTCAGTTTTGTGCCTGGTGTTAGAATAAATTTGGTACTAACTGGAGTGTCATGTTTTGTTACTAGTTTTTGCCAGATGTTGGTTATTTTTCTGTTGATGTTGGGAATATATGGTATGTAGCAGTATATGGTTTCCTGATGTTGGAATATATTTACTTTTGTTGGTTGATTTTGCTTTTTGTCTAGGTGTGTGCATATAATGTTCTCTGCAGTTTGCAGAGGAAACTTGTTGATGTTGATGAAGTATTTTTTTATTTTGTCTAATTCGTCATAATTTTATCTGGTGAGCATAGTCTTATGGCTGTGTTTATTTGGTCTCATAGTATGTTGAGTTTTTGTTTTGTTTTGTGTGCTGAGTCCCAAGAAATGTATAGTCCAGTATGGGTGATTTTTCGGTGGATTCCTGTTTTAAATTGTGTGTCAGTTTTTGTAATTTTGAGGTTAAGAAATGATATTTGATTGCTTTCTTCCTGTTCACATGTGAAGTTAATGTTGGGATGTATGGAGTTAATGTGATTGAAAAAATTAAGTATGTGTTTTGTGGATGTGAATCCTACAATCGTGTCATCTACATATCTGTACCAGTATAGTGGTGAATGTAATATTGTGTTAATTGCTTGTGTTTCAACTTGTGTCATAAAAATATTGACTAGAACTGATGATACTGGATTGCTCATGCTTAGGCCATTTTTTTGTATATAGTTCTGGTTGTTGAACCTTAATCAACTTAATCACAAAGCCTTAAAGGCCAGTTTCGATGCCATATCCCTCTTTTCAGTAGTCCCAATCACTGAAGCCTGCAAGGTGGCCCGAGAACTCTATATCCGAGACCCAAACCCATTAATAGGCATTCCCAGCAACCAATTAGCAACCCTCATAGAATTCACCAGGATGAAGAACAACTTCATGTTTAGCATATGTATCTGGAAAGGAGGTGCATTGATGTTGGTAAAGGAAATCACAAGATTTAACTTGTTTTGAGCAATATAACATGGTAAATGGCTGGAGCATGTTACATCAGATTCCTACCAATGCTTAGATGGACAGAGAAGAGAAATTTTCGTTGAAATAAAGCTGTAGTGTAGGGGAGGCAAATATTAACAGAAATACATTTTTTGTGCAGGAAAATATTAACTTTCTTTACTCAATCCACCTTTCTGAGACAGGTATGTGTACCCAAGTGGTGTATTATGTGTACCCAAGTGGTGTATTATGTGTACCCAAGTGGTGTTTTAAGTGCACCCAAGTGGTGTTTTATGCATACCCAAGTGGTGTTTTATGAGTACCCAAGTGGTGTTTTATGCGTACCCAAGTGGTGTTTTATGCGTACCGAAGTGGTGTTTTATGCGTACCTAAGTGGTGTTTTATGCGTACCCAAGTGGTGTTTTATGCGTACCCAAGTGGTGTTTTATGCGTACCCAAGTGGTGTTTTATGCGCACCCAAGTGGTGTTTTATGTGCACCCAAGTGGTGTTTTATGTGCACCCAAGTGGTGTTTTATGCGCACCCAAGTGGTGTTTTATGCGCACCCAAGTGGTGTTTTATGTGCGCCCAAGTGGTGTTTTATGCGCACCCAAGTGGTGTTTTATGTGTGCCCAAGTGGTGTTTTATGCGGGCCCAAGTGGTGTTTTATACGTGCCCAAGTGGTGTTTTATGCGTGCCCAAGTGGTGTTTTATGCGTGCCTACCTACTGTGTTTCCCATGTACTCTTTGCTACACATACCTACCTTCATCCTGTTCCTATTGCTTGTTCTTCCTCTGTCCGTGGACTTCATTGTTTTCAGTTTCATCTGTGACTATTGTTTGGGGATCAAGAACAATAGTTTTTTCTTGGGCTATGGATTATCATTGTCATATACATGTCATATGACCAGTTGTTACTGTGTATTATACTGTAATATACATGTCACATGACCAGTTGTTACTGTGTATTATAGTTTAATATACATGTCATATAACCAGTTGTTACTGTGCATTACAGTTTAATATACATGTCATATAACCAGTTGTTACTGTACATTACAGTTTAATATACATGTCATATAACCAGTTGTTACTGTGCATTACAGTTTAATATACATGTCATATAACCAGTTGTTACTGTGCATTACAGTTTAATATACATGTCATATAACCAGTTGTTACTGTGCATTACAGTTTAATATACATGTCATATAACCAGTTGTTACTGTGCATTACAGTTTAATATACATGTCATATAACCAGTTGTTACTGTGCATTACAGTTTAATATACATGTCATATAACCAGTTGTTACTGTGCATTACAGTTTAATATACATGTCATGTAACCAGTTGTTACTGTACATTACAGTTTAATATACATGTCATATAACCAGTTGTTACTGTGTATTGTAGTTTAATATACATGTCATATAACCAGTTGTTACTGTGCATTACAGTTTAATATACATGTCATATAACCAGTTGTTACTGTGCATTACAGTTTAATATACATGTCATATAACCAGTTGTTACTGTGCATTACAGTTTAATATACATGTCATATAACCAGTTGTTACTGTGCATTACAGTTTAATATACATGTCATATAACCAGTTGTTACTGTGTATTACAGTTTAATATACAGGTCATATAACCAGTTGTTACTGTGTATTACAGTTTAATATGCATGTCATATAACCAGTTGTTACTGTGTATTACAGTTTAATATACACGTCATATAACCAGTTGCTACTGTGTATTACAATTTAATATACATGTCATATAACCAGTTGTTACTGTGTATTATGGTTTAATATGTACACACAGTTTTATGTGTATATATATTTAACTGCAAAAGGCTAGCATAAAATTTTCTTTTTTTTTCAGTCAAGCCAAAGACAACAACACCACAACCTGTCATTACAAGTGAGCTTTTTAGTATGTTATATGTACGGAAAATTAGCAGTTGTTGTTATGTACTCTAGTTTAATACATATATAATAAACATACGTATCTCAGAATAGCTGGTATGGGTATTAACCTTAAGATTCTTAAGGTTCTTAACCTGAAGATGACCTAGGAAGGTTGAAACATTGTTCTTTCCTAATCAGTAAAAGTGTTAATACCCATATCAGCTGTTCTGAGATATATTTTAATTTCAAGTGGGTTTCTCATCATCCAGGATATAATTACTATGATTACTGTGCCAGTCAATTATACTGTTAAAAATTTAATAATTTTTTATACTTTATATTTGTAACAACTACTAGTGTTACATATATCTCAGTTTTATGATGGTTCACTCAACAAATTCTGACGTGTCTTCTGTTATACAATTACAGTTTTATATTCCTCAAAATTTCACTTATAATTAAAGAGTGTTGAGTACATTGTTAAGCTTAATTATTTTTGTATATTATTAAAAACATCTATTACAAGACTAAACTCTTACTGTTTTCTAGCTTCTCCATGTCCTTTAACTCAAGTTTATGATGACTGTGGTTACCGCTGCAATCAGACTTGCCAGTCTTTTTTTAACCTTCTTGTCAAGGAACAAAAGTGTGTCCTTGGAACTCCTTCAGACCTGTGTATTCCAGGATGCCGACCTACCAAAACCTGCAGTGCCCCCTATGTCTGGAGAGACTATTCCACATGTGTGCGTAAGGAGGAGTGCACTTGTGTTTTGCCTGATGGAACAATTCTATCTGTAAGTTATGAGAGAATATCTATTGATGATGGTCTTTAAGATGACAGATACTACTTTTGGTGCATGTCTTAAGATTGCTTTATCATAAACATTGATATACATGGCTTTGTTTGACTATTTAATCATGATCATAGTTTTGCCACTTAAGTCATCATCAGGTTCCAATTATCAGTTACTATAATTTGTACTAAACATTTGCAAGATTGTTGAAGGAAATGTATATAAGATGGCTTACGTATAGACATATATGGATGTAAGAAACAATATTCAATCAATAGATTTTGTGAGACCATTGCAAACTTTTTCTCACACATTGGTATATTAAGGTTATTTTAATTGGAGCATTTATTTTCTTGTATATGGAATTTGTTCATATTAATCATATATTTACTCTCCTGATTGCTTTTTGTAAAATTTATTTTAAAGAGATTTTGTAATAGAGATTTAGTTCTCTGTGTTCCAGAATCATTATCTGTATTAAACGCTCTACAAAACGTTTTAGGTAGAAAAGAACAATCTTCATTTATTTTTGATTATTGTATTCAGTTTTATATTTTATATTGTCAACAACTCTTTAAATACTTAACCTAACATTTATCTCACTGGAAAGTTTTTGATTAATATATCTAGTGGTATTTAGAGATGTGATTAATTATTAGGTAGGAGTATATATTGTATTATGCTTAATATACATATATGTGATAAATAATATGAATGCTAAAGACAAATACAGATGTGACTTTGAATCTGTCTATTAATTCACCATGTGTATGATATCACAAACTTAAAGGATGAAGTCATTTGTTTTGTGATCACGAGTGTCCTTTCATGAAATTTCTGTTGATTGATCAGCAGTTTAATTACATATAATAATTTAAACTGTAACTTGTAGTTTCTGTTTTTAATTATCTCAGAAAATCTACCAAGTACCCAGTTGGTAAACCTAAATTATATTGGTTTCTTATTGAGTACTATTTCAAGCTCATTTAGAACAACAATAATTTGTAGATACTTTTTGATATTTGGATATATTTTTCACTTTTCCATGAAGCCTGGTAGAGTTATTGACTATAATTGCCAGAAGTGCCAATGTCAAGACAATCATTTAATATGTATACCAATACCCCACTGTGGAGAAACGCCCACTAAAGAGGGTGAGTACCAAATACATTGAAATACAAGTAACTTTAGTACGTATGAACCTGGAAAACATGTCACACTTCACTCAGGAAGGTAATTTATACTAATGAAACTTGCCACAGTAAACCTACCAATCTGTGTATGTACCTGATTAAGGAAGATAATTTCTTATACTGGATTAAGATATTGTTATCTTACTGTTTTTTGTATGCACATACCTGTGAAGGAAAATTTTTCCAAATGAAACTTGCCATTTCAGTTGTAACTGGAAAGGGTAGTTGCAGGTGATAAGTTAAATGGAAATAAAAACATGTTTGTTTCAAAGAAACCATTTAGGAACTTTAATTACATCTGACCTGTTACATCTTTAATTACATCTGTTCAGAAACCTGCCATAAAATCTTCAATCACAATATTAAACTATACTTGCTACTATACCTTTAGAACTAATATATATAGTTTTATAGATTAACAATTTATTGTTTTAATGAATTGTATGACTCAAGCTACCAAGTAAAGCTTAAATGTTTACAATCTAGTATTTAAACTTTATTTAGGGTTAAACATATCTAATGTTATGATAAGTATCTAGTAAGTATTAAGTAAGGGTTAAACATATCTAATGTTATGATAAGTATCTAGTAAGTATTAAGTAAGGGTTAAACATATCTAATGTTATGATAAGTATCCTGAGCTAACTTAAACCTAGTGGCTATGACATATTAATTTATCTAATGAATTTCCATCTTGCTCAAAAACTAGCAGAATTTAGGGGTATAATTTCAAATACATTATTAATTGTTTATTGGACTTTTAAACACTTTTTTGAAACTGTCTATTTAACAAAATCCTCATGGGTATAACATTTTGTTGTTACAGGATTCTTTGAAATTTACTAATTGTACAAAAACTTAAACAAAAATACGACCAGTGTTTCATGTAATTCTTTACAAGGAGGTTTTGGAGATTTTTCAAATAAAATTAAAAATGTTTCAGATGAAGAATAATATTTTGTAATTTTAACATATGTATTATAATTTATCTTGAATGAGTCTCAGATTTATTATGTTAATTTATGATAATTTCAAATAGCCAGAAACTTTAATTTTAATTTATAAGATAATTAAATGTTGACATGTATCAAATAATGATATTTTCCAACAAGATTGGTACTCACAATTTTCATTCTTAACTCAAATATATTTTAATACACAAACAACAATACAGTTTATAATAATTACAAATACCAATTTATATACAAAACATAGAAATATATACAACATAGAAAAATACTGAGTCTTCTATCTGCTCTAGAACTGAAACTTTTATCAACATTCATGAAGAGCAAATTAATCTGTGTTGATACACAAGTACACTTCCCTCAAAGGGAAGCTAGCTAGCTGCTTCACTAAGGACACATAAGTGTTTCACAAACAAAAAATATCTAATTTCATCATAGAAATACTAACATGTGAAGTTAATTCTCTGAAGTTAGATGGTTTATAATGTTTGAAATCTATAAACGCTCCTAGTCAAATATCTTTAGTTTTTCAATTAATAAGTGTTTATCACAGTTGTAGCTTTCGAGGATTACAGTATACTAACTGTAACAAATCAACAATATTATACTGTCTCTCCACATGTTGCAAGGTTCTCGAAAGTTCATCTTGCAACAATGTAAAACATATATTGTGGCACTTTTCCAATACAAATTTAACATTGTAAGTAACATACATTTCTAGATATATTTCAAACTGAAACGATAATAAATATATAACAGTAAATCCATTACACATGAAAATCACTTTGCACTTTTAGCAGTCAATCTTTAATTCCATGTATACGGACATATTTTTAGTAAATATATTTAATTAAAAACTTCCAATTTATTTCTCTGCAAACGACATAATATTTATTGAAATTTTGCCAAATTTTTGAACATACATTAAGTACTTTGAGAGCAGTAGTATGTATACCATAAAGATTCCATAGTGTTTACAATGTTGAGCAGTATACATAAGCCATTTTTTTCATAAATTTTATGTAAAAATTCACTTGTTTTAAATTTAACATAATGGATTTATGATCATTCAAGTATTTAGTAAAATTTATAGAAAGTAAATTTTCAAGAGAAGTTAAAAGTAACATAATCGCTTTCATTAAGTGTTACATTAAGATAATTGGAGCTTTCCACTTGATATGTTTTCTCCACAGTATTCACTCAACCAACACCAACTCATGCTGAACAAAATAGGTGCTGGACAAATTGGATCAATATTGATTCCCCATTATCAGGAAGTGGCGACATGGAAGATCTAACAGAAATTCGATTGAAATATAGTTTATGCTCTAACCCTCTGGCAATTGAATGTAGAGTGGTTTCAAGTAAGTGTTGTCAAAAGACATAGTTACAATGTCGTAATTATTTTAAAATAAATGGTCACCTCCAAACTTTTTTCACAATTATTTTATTAGTATTGTCATAAACAGTACAACTGTTGCATTATCTCATTCTTTCTTGTTTATCTTTTACTTTTGTTCTGTTTGTTTTCAGACTTTTTATCCAAAAATTAGATGTTTGTTACTGTGTACACATTTAAAGTGTTTATTGTTGCTGTTACTGACTGTGTACACATTTGAAGTGTTTATTGTTGCTGTTACTGACTGTGTATTCATGTGAAGTGTTTATTGTTGCTGTTACTGACTGTGTACACATGTGAAGTGTTTATTGTTGCTGTTACTGACTGTGTACACATGTGAAGTGTTTATTGTTGCTGTTACTGATTGTGTGTTCATGTGAAGTGTTTATTGTTGCTGTTACTGACTGTGTACACATGTGAAGTGTTTATTGTTGCTGTTACTGACTGTGTACACATGTGAAGTGTTTATTGTTGCTGTTACTGACTGTGTATACATGTGAAGTGTTTATTGTTGCTGTTACTGTTGTACTAAAATTTGTAAATTTTTATTAAAAAACTTCTAAAAAGCAAGAAAAGATTAAACAAATGAAATTATTCTTTGTTTGGATGATTGAAATGGTACAGTGAACTTAAGAGACTTTTTTCCACATTTAATAAAAGTTTTTCAGATAAATGATGATGAATTCAATTGTAACATTGTTCTAAACTCTGATGTACTTGCTGTAGACTTCAGAGACTAGTAAATTCCTTTTTACCATAACTGCTTAGAGGCTTAAAATTTTAACCTGCATAATACAACCTTGAAGCTATTTACACAAGCATTGTTTCCTGATTAAATTACATTCTACAGTCTCACACCTGTCTAGGCTGTAACTAAGTGTATAATATAAGTGTGGCCTTACACTTGCTAAGGCTATCACTGACTGTTTAATATAATTACCTTGCTGTTTGTGCCATTGTTCTTGCTAGACAAGCACTAACACTGTAATATTAATACCTTGCTGTCTCACACTTGATAAGGTTGTCACTGACTATTTAATCTGATTACATTGCTGTATGTGGCTTTACACTTGCTAGACGAACACTAACTCTATAATATTAATAACTTGCTGTTTGTTGTCCCACACTTGATAAGGTTGTCACTGACTATTTAATCTGATTACATTGCTGTATGTGGCTTTACACTTACTAGACAAGCACTAACACTGTAATATTAATACCTTGCTGTTTGTTGTCCCACACTTAATAAGGTTGTCACTGACTATTTAATCTGATCACATTGCTGTATGTGGCTTTACACTTGCTAGACAAGCACTAACACTGTAATATTAATACCTTGCTGTTTGTTGTCCCACACTTGATAAGGTTGTCACTGACTATTTAATCTGATTACATCGCTGTATGTGGCTTTACACTTGCTAGACAAGCACTAACACTGTAATATTAATACCTTGCTGTTTGTTGTCTCACACTTGATAAGGCTATCACTGAATGTGAATGATTTAGACATTGTATTATCATTGAATATTGTTAGACATGTTGCCACAAGAGTTGATGAGCTATAAAAGGACATTATTACTTTTACAGGTAAAGAAAGCTCTGTAGATGCTGGTCAGAATGCAGAATGTGATTTAAAAACTGGACTGCATTGTTGGAACAATGTAAATGGAGATGAAGGATGTTATGATTATGAAATCAGACTTCTTTGTCCTTGTCCTGGTAGATATTTGTTTTTATTTTTAATAATATCTGAGTCATACATTTCTATATCTTAAACATTTCTTGACGAAAAATTACTCTCCACAAGCTCAGTTGTAGAATACCTACATTGTAAGTAAACTTTATTTCTCTGGAACATTTACAGACACTGTAGCGTGTTTTCAGCTTTTTAGGTACAACTATGAAAATATTAAAAGAAAGGTATAAGCATAATAAATCTTACTCAAAAGTTACAGTATTTCAGCATGAACATAAATCAACATTAGAATTAGAAATTACTTTTAAGTTCTAACTTGTCAGTTGTTAAGCATTTAATATTTTTTATCTACATTAGTCTAAGTGTGTATAATTTTGAATCTCTTATCTTCAAGCCAGTGTTTTTTTTGTTCTATATAATGCTCATATATGTGTGAGGGTGGTTCTGGTGTGTTCCATAATTCTTTCATATCTATAAGGTATGGTGGTTCTGGTGTGTTCCATAATTCTTTCATATCTATAAGATATGGTGGTTCTGGTGTGTTCCATAATTCAGTAATCTTGAACTATGATGTTTCTGATGTGTTCCTCAGTCCTGTTATCACATTACTTACACATTTCAAGTATAGTAATTATATTCTGACAGGCTACTGATCTTCAAATACTTGCCTGCCATATTGGGGCAGATATGGCTAGCAACAGGAGTTCTAAACAGTGAACAAGTGAATGGTTCATTTATTGCCTACATACAATGGTACATTTACAAAATAGATGCAGGAGCAACAGAACTTAGTGAGGGACCTTAAAAGACCAATAGAGGAGGAGAATTGGGAAACCAAGGACCAATTAGTGAGCTGGCAAATGACATGTTTCTGCCAGCCATTATGATCGATTACCACAATATTAGGGAAAACAAATGTTTAACTTCATACCATATGCTGACCCAAAAGTTTGGATGACCATTGCAGTTTGACACAGCAGTAGCATTTGTTATGAACACTACAGCTCTCAGTGGATCAGTAACCATTACAATGCACAAACTGTGCTGACAGCTCACCCAAAATTATCCACATACATACAACACATCCCTGTCACCAATGTACACATGAAAGGTAACACAGCATACCATGCTAAAGAGGAACAGTTCCTGTATCTAGTGGTAGGAGTGCTTGAGATTCAGACAAAAACATTGAGAGAGGTTAACATTCCGCTTTCCATTCTGTATAAACAATTCTTCTACAGCTTTACATTTCTCTTTCCACAGTATAACAACCAACCTTATACAGGTATATGCTATCTTCTCCACATTATAACAACCACCTTATACAGATTCACATTCTCTTCTCCACATTATAACAACTAACCTTATGCAGATTCACATTCTCTTCTCCACAGTATAACAATCAACCTGATACAGGTTTGTTTTCTTCTCTGCAATATAACAACCAACCTTATACAGATTTATGTTCTCTTCTCCACAATATAACAACCAACCTTATACAGGTTTGTGTTCTCTTTTCCACAATATAACAACCAACCTTATACATGTTTGTGTTCTCTTCTCTGCAATATAACAACCAACCATATACAGGTTTATGTTCTCTTCTCCACAATATAACAACCAACCTTATACAGGTTTATGTTCTCTTCTCCACAATATAACAACCAACCTTATACAGGTTTATGTTCTCTTCTCCACAATATAACAACCAACTTTATACAGGTATACGTTCTCTTCTCCACAGTATAACAACAAACTTTATACAAGTTTAAATTCTCCTCTGCACTATATAGCACCCAATCTTATCCAGATTTAGATTCCTCTCTTCCATAGTATAAGAACCAATCTTATCCAGATTTAGATTCCTCTCTTCCATAGTATAAGAACCAATCTTATCCAGATTTAGATTCCTCTCTTCCATAGTATAAGAACCAATCTCATCCAGATTTAGATTCCTCTCTTCCATAGTATAAGAACCAATCTCATCCAGATTTAGATTTCTCTCTTTCATAGTATAAGAACCAATCTCATCCAGATTTAGATTCTCTCTCTAGTCCATAGATATTTCTCTCTTTCATAGTATAAGAACCAATCTCATCCAAGATACCAATCTTATCCAGATTTAGATTCCTCTCTTCCATAGTATAAGAACCAATCTTATCCAGATTTAGATTCCCCTTTCCACAGTGTAACAACAAACTTTATCCAATTTTATTTTCTATTATCCACAGTATAATAGCAAATTTTGTTCAACATAAAGCTATCAAAAGAGATCATGCACTCAACTTTTTCTTCACCTGTCAATGGAAGCAAACACAAAAATATTTACAAGAGGAGCAGCAGAACAGTGATATCAAAAAGAGTTTGAAAGTAGGTGGTTAAGTCCAGACTGAGTTCATGTAGACAAGGCATGACCCATGCCATGCAGATATGGCAAGAATTACTATGGAATAGATTTCTGTGCTCCCTGCAATACACCTAGGTAATGGGTAGTGTTACCAAATTATTAACTGATACCTTTACCAAATCCTTACCCAATAGCCTTTATGATGGCAGTGATCCTTCATATAGCTTCTTTGGCAAAGAAAACAATAGCTGGAAAATTTTTTTATGAAACTGAACCTCTGTTACTCTTATCTTTAGATTAGTAACCTAATCCTAACTTGTTATACCTGAAGATGTCTGTTCTATTGAACAAAGAGTACTTGAGAATACCAACAACAGAACAAGTTAGAAAAATTTAATTATTAGTTTCATACAAGAATATTAAATTATTTGAAGACAATAAATTAATAAGTTTGACTATTAATCTTTTAGAAACTTCTACTAATTTCCCAGCTATTCTTCTTAATATATTTTGTAGTTTGACTGTTAATCGTTTAGAAACTTCTACTGATTTCCCAGCTATTCTTCTAAATATATTTTGTAGTTTGAGTGTTAATCGTTTAGAAACTCCTACTGATTTCCCAACTATTTTTTTAAATATATTTTGTAGTTTGACTGTTAATCTTTTAGAAACTTTTACTAATTTCCTAGCTATTCTTCTAAATATATATTTTTTTATTATTTCTGCTTTTCATAAAGATAAATTAAATTTTTAACTTTATAATGGCAAAGCAGTTGTTACAGTTTTGTGTTTGGTTAAATTTAGTTTAAAGATGAACATTAAACTGAAGGCATTATCTAATTACTGCTCTATGTTGTTGACTTTAGATTTATAAATACTTAATGTGAACTGAAGGCATTGTCTAAGTACTGTAGTACCTCATTGAATCTCATTTATAGATAAGTACCTAATATGATGGTGTTTTTTTCAGTACATTTTGAACTTAAGTTATAGATGAGTATTTTAAACAGAAGGTATTGTTGATTTTAGTTTGTAGTAAGAGCTGAAGGCACTGTGCTTTAATGTAACAAAAAGATATGGCACACTTACAGGATAAAATATTTTGGATTTTGCTAACATTATAGATTGTATTAAAGTCATGTATTAGTGGTTTATCTTTGCAAATAGTTACTTGTGTTCCTGTGCATACACACTTTGACTCTTGAGACATTGGTTTGCTTGTAGCCTTGAAAACTTAACATCCATGTGCAGTGGAAGGTCATTGGAAACTACTTCAAAAATTAACTTATCCATCCATTTTCACAAACATATTTTATTGAAATATATACTGCAAAAGTAGCCATAATTATCAACCATAAACTTATTAAACTGATCAAATCATTGGTCATAATCCTGACCATCAAATTGAGCAACAGAAGAATTTATTCCCAGGTTACCACAAAACCTAATACAGTATTCTGATTTTATTCTCTGTATAAGTAATTCAGTATTTTATCACTTAACATTTATTGTCCTTATTGCATCAATTATCATTCTTTATTTTCTTCCAGGCAGCACCACTTCAACTTCTTTCCTCAGCACTACTACCCCTCAACCAACCTGTACAAGTGGTTGGACAAAGTGGTTTTCATCTCATATCGTTGATGGTAAAGGAGATTATGAAACACTTCAGAATATCCAATCAAAAGGCTTTAAGTTACCTTGTGAAAGTAATATGATTACAGCAATAGAATGTAGGCCAATTGGAATTCCATCTGGTGTACCAAAACAAAATATTGTTTGTGATATTAAATTAGGATTTATTTGTGAAAATCGGCAAGGGAAGGGAGGCCAAACCTGCTATGATTATGAAGTACGTTTTCTTTGTGAATGTGAAGGAACTACAGTTACTGCAGAAGTAACAACAGGTATTGTGTAGTTCTAGTATTCCTATTCTATTAATATTTGTATCAGTTTACAGTTACAAAATGTGCAAATGGAATGTAGCATCTGTAAAATATGAAATAATATTTACACATAACACTTTAACTTTTTATAACATGTTATAACATCAGATTATACTTTATTATGCAACTTTTGTAACTTGTAACGCTACATATGATATTTAAATACTATCCATGACTTGCAACACGTTTGTGGTAGTGCCCTACACTTCAATTTTCTTTATTCATCATTTTCACACATGACATTTAAGTTATACTTCCTTGTATGCATGTTAACTCAATAAATCCTGGTCTATGTGAAAAACAATCAGGTAATCAGACAAAATTACCTGGGCATACATAACTTTATTTAATAAAACTACACTTAAAGTAAACAATAAAGTAACGATGTCCAGAGTATGAAACCGTCTTTAGTGTATGGCAAGTTGGAACAAGCTCACAAAAAATACAAATAATAACACCTGTTGTGAAGAAAAAAGTATCTAACACGTATTTATAGCAGTCTGTGTGATGAAGACAAACTTGTCTGAATGTTTGTTCACAAAGTGAACAAACTGTGCATGCATATTTTAGAGCTAAGGAAGTTAAGAAAGCCCATAGAAATTGCATTTTGTGTGAGATTTATTTTGTTTCAGGAAAGTATAGACAGGTTAGGTGTTGTTCACATAAAATACTTTGTAAATAAAAAAAAAGTTGAAACTGAAGCCAGTCATCACATGATGACAATGTCATTATGCTGTGTAGCATGCTTGTTCCATTTAAAACTTTTACTAAGTAAAAATACAGCTGATGTATTCTGAATGGAAAAGCCAATGTGCAGTCCAGACTTCTTAGGCAAAGGCCTATCTGTTGAATGCAAAATTTCTTGTACATCTCTCAAAGTTCCATACAGACAAAAGCAACTGTATATTTCATATCGGTGCTGCGTTTTGAATCTTAAAAGGTTGATATGATATTTTGATATGTTTCTTTTTTAATATGCAACATTGTGCATATAATACATTTATATGCTAATTTTGTGGCAGGTAACATCACACACTGTACTTTAATATGTTGTTTTTTTAACACATGATAACATTAGACAAAAATAGCTGCTTGTTAGTATGTAATGCCACATATTATATTCAAATATGAAAATTTTCTAATGTGTAACATAATATATAGTACATTTATGTTCTGTTTTTTTTTAGCATATGACATTACATATAATATTTTAATGTGCTGTTTATGTAATTCAGAACATATTATACAGTAGTTTAATATACTGTTTAATTTAACCTGTTGACTGCCGCTACGGCAGCTCCTATGCTGGTTTTTTTTCAGCAAAATTGAGTAATTTTTAAAACAAAGGAAATAAACAACAAATGCTATTTGTTCTCTAAGCAAAACTTATAGTAGTACACAAAATGAAGAAATATGAACAAAACATGAACAGGTTAATTTGTAACGTCGCATTATAGTTTGACATGTTTATGTAATTATAACACCTTTATGGCACTGAACAGGTTATATTTATGTAATCTGTAACACCTTATTATAGTTTGACATGTTTATGTAATCTATAACACCTTTTATAATACTCTGATATTACGTTTATGTAATCTGTAACACCTTTTATAACACTTTGATATCACGTTTATGTAATCTGTAACACATTTTATAATACTTTGATATTATATTTATGTAATCTGTAACACCTTATATAATACTTTGATATTATATTTATGTAATCTGTAACACCTTTTATAATACTCTGATATTACGTTTATGTAATCTGTAACACCTTTTATAATACTCTGATATTACGTTTATGTAATCTGTAACACCTTTTATAATACTCTGATATTTTGTTTGTGTAAGAAACTTTAGCTTATTTAGACTGCACAATAAATTTCTCTTATGCATTAAGCCAACTTGCTAAAGAGTTTATGTATGCCAAACAATTTTTCCTTTAAGTTGTATATTGTGTTAGTTTTTTTGTGACTAAAGAAGTTCCCAGTAATACAGTTTAGTTGAAGTTTATGAACAATTCATCATGATATATGTGTACATATACTAAGACCGTATCTGTTGTAACAGTCTATAGCTAGCCAGTGACTTTTTAGGTTTAAAATATCATGCTAGATTAACTTCCAACATGAATCATGACTTGAAAATAAATAATAGAAAGTATACATAGTTTAGACTGGAATATAAACATTATTTATTTGTTTATCTAATTAACCTAGGTTATTTTAAATAAAATCATTTGATCTAATGTGTTTCTCTACAAATTTTGAAGTTATTTGTGTAATTTTTGCAGAGTCTTCTGTAACCTCTCCATTAGTTACTACAGTAGTGATTGTCCCAACAACTCCATCAGTACTTCGTAAGTTTGATCTTTCTTATTTTTTTAAGTAACCAGAACATAGGCTAGTGAAGATAAAATATGCTCTAAATGTTTCAAGATACTCTTTTAAAATACACAGGTCTGTAAAATTAAACATTTCAAAACTGATTAAATTATATAAAAAATAAGAAATGGATATCTTTTAAAGTATACAGGTCTGTAAAATTAAACATGCCAACACTGATTAAATTATATACAAAATAAGAAATGGATATCTTTTAAAGGACAGTTATGAGATGTGTTCAGTTTTGAAATAAAGTTTATTGATTAATCTCTTATGAACATATTATTGATTGTCACTCTTCTGTTCTACTAGTAAAGAAAACTGTTAATATGATAAAATTCATCACAGTGCACTGGGATCTTAGTATCTGGTTTAAGGAAATGTGCTAACAAATGATACAGATATTATGAGAAGGTGTATTCTGTTAATAAGATAGTATTAACGTAGCACAATAAGCAGGGCAATTGTAATAAAATTATAATGAGATGTTTTGTAAACTTATATTTCTTTTAGTATGTGTTTAATGTTTACTATGTTACCTAAATTTATATTTTAGAAATTTAAGTACATTTTTACTTTTGGGGTACAGATGCTATATTGTAATAACATAGGCATTAATGATTGTAGCATTTTACATATCCAATATCACTGTGGTTATACCTTGATAAAATGAAATTCTTTTCTGATACTGCATTAAGTCCAGACACTGAGCAAGTAGACATAATTCTAGGTACTGACCGTATAAAAATAAGTCTAGACATTGAGTATATAGAAATAAGACTAGCTACTGAGCATTTAAGGATTACAATGAGATACCTAAAATGTAGGGATTTCATCCAAGCATTGAATATCGAGGACTTACATCCATGTATTGAATATCAAGGGCTTACATCCAAGCATTGAATATCGAGGGCTTACATCCATGTATTGAATATCAAGGGCTTACATCCAAGCATTGAATATCGAGGACTTACATCCATGTATTGAATATCGAGGGCTTACATCCATGTATTGAAAATTGAGGGCTTACATCTATGTATTGAATATCGAGGGCTTACATCCATGTATTGAATATTGAGGGCTTACATCTATGTATTGAATATCGAGGGCTTACATCCAAGCATTGAATATCGAGGGCTTACATCCAAGCATTGAATATCGAGGGCTTACATCCATGTATTGAATATCGAGGGCTTACATCCTTACATCCAAGCATTGAATATCGAGGGCTTACATCCAAGCATTGAATATCGAGGGCTTACATCCAAGCATTGAATATCGAGGGCTTACATCCAAGCATTGAATATTGAGAGCTTACATCCATGTATTGAATATCGAGGGCTTAAATCTATGTATTGAATATCAAGAGCTTACATCCATGTATTGACTATGAAGGGATTACATTCATTTACTAAGTATTTAGAAATTAAGCTTAGATACTCAACATTCTGGAATTATATCCAGATAATAAGCATTTAGGGATTGCATCCAGATGCTAAGCATTTTGAAATTAACCCTCTCACCCTGGGTATCCAATACTGTGCATGACCCAGAGTTTCTTATACTCAAAACTTTGTATAACTATATTTTATCCATGTTATACCAATTAGTATTGTATAAAATCATAGTTAACAATCCATATTGTATTTGTATAAAATCATAGTTAACAATCCATATTGTATTCATATAGAATCATAGTTAACAATCCATATTGTATTCGTATAAAAGTTCTTAATTCTACAATGAAATATGTTTAAAAATCTTGAATTTCCTCTCATATTACAAATATGACACATATTCACTAGGTCTCTTCTTCCTTTTATTTACAATCTTTTTTAAAAGTATAAAATTAAACATATTATTCACTGTAACATTGTTTTTGCTCAAACAAACTGTAAATTCTGTAGTCTTCAATTTTGTTTGGTTACAGAGCTGTCAGTAGATAATCAGAACCTTTCTACCACACCTATCTGTCACATTCTCTCTCTTTTAGGTTATTTTAAGAGTTCTCTCTTATGGTTAATTTATATTACATAAACCCAATAGAAAGGCAAGGATTTCACCTATTAAATAACATATCATACAACACTATATTCTTAAGAAATGATAGTCAGTTTTACTTAGAGTACAAGCAACATTCCTGTGAGAAACTTGAATAATTTGTAACAGTAAGAAAGCCAAAAATATTGTGATAGGTAAGGAAAATTAGCTACATTTTGTATGCTGTTAGTCTATGTTATTTGGTGCATTATTTAATTAGATAAACATTATTTAGTGTATTATTATCATTAGTATAAAAGAGTAGACTTGAAAAGAAAAAATAAGATTAGGTAAGTACTTTATTTCATGTTTATTCTTTATGTGTAATTATGAAAGTAACTAAAATGTAAAAATATGGATCTTTTTAGATCAGTTAAAATTAGATGAAATAAAGTAAGTAATAATATTATAATGTTTTCATGAGGTAAGCACACAAACAACAGATGGGTAACATAATTCGATAGTGTAATGTGAGCTGCATGTGCCCAGAGTGATTTAAAGCTTATAATGGCATAGATAGTAGTTAGACATGGCTCAAAGAGCAACCAGAAGAAGAAGGAGGGGGATAAAATATATATAAATAGATATACACCATTACAAGTTCAAAATAGAATATGTATATATATATATATATATATATACTATTACAAGTTCAAAATAGAATATGTATATATATATATACTATTACAA
This sequence comes from Tachypleus tridentatus, assembly GCF_004210375.1. Lineage (NCBI taxonomy): Eukaryota > Metazoa > Arthropoda > Merostomata > Xiphosura > Limulidae > Tachypleus > Tachypleus tridentatus. The sequence goes on along the minus strand of NC_134836.1, from coordinate 128,929,686 downwards.
GTTCAAAATAGATTATGTATATATATATATACTATTACAAGTTCAAAATAGAATATGTATATATATATATATATATATACTATTACAAGTTCAAAATAGAATATGTATATATATATATATATACTATTACAAGTTCAAAATAGAATATGTATATATATATATATATATACTATTACAAGTTCAAAATAGAATATATATATATATATATACTATTACAAGTTCAAAATAGAATATGTATATATATATACATTAGTTCAAAATAGAATATGTATATATATATATATACTATTACAAGTTCAAAATAGAATATGTATATATATATATATATACTATTACAAGTTCAAAATAGAATATGTATATATATATATATATATACTATTACAAGTTCAAAATAAAATATATATATATAAATAGATATATACTGTTACAAGTCTAAAATAAAAAATATATATGCACAAATAGATATACACTATTACAAGTTCAAAATAAGAATATATGTATAAATATATATATATATACACACTATTACAAGTTCAAAATTAAAAAATATATAAATAGATATGTACTATTACAAGTTCAAAATTAAAAAATATATAAATAGATATGTACTATTACAAGGTCAAAATTAAAAAATATATAAATAGATATGTACTATTACAAGGTCAAAATAAAAATATATATATATAGATATATACTATTACAAGTTCAAAATAAAATATATATTAATAGATATATACTATTACAAGTTCAACATAAAAATATATACGAGGGCTGTTCAAAAAATACGCGGACTGACGTCATAAAACAAAATGTACTTTATTTAGAAGTTACAGCTCTAAGACCCCTTCAAAGTACTCTCCTCCCCAATGCACACACTTATACCAACGGTGTTTCCACTTGTTGAAACAGTCCTGGTACGCTTCTTTTGTAATGTCCTACAGCTCCTTCGTCGCATTTGCCTTAATCTCGGGAATCGTCTCAAATCTTCTTCCTTTCAAGGGTCTTTTGAGTTTGGGGAACAAGAAAAAATCGCAAGGAGCAAGGTCAGGTGAGTAGGGGGGTGGGGAAGAACAGTGGTCGAGTGTTTGGCCAAAAACTCGCGAGTTCTGAGGCACAAATTTCACAGCAACGCGGTGCATCTTCAATTTTTTCGGTCAAAATCAAAAGATCCAACTGATATCCCACACTCTTCAGCAAGCTCCCTGACAGTGAGACGTCGATTTGCCCGCACCAGGGTGTTGATTTTGTCAACGTGTGGGTCGTCAGTTGACGTGGAAGGACGTCCAGGATGCTCATCATCTTCAATGGACTGTCGACCATCCTTAAAACGTTCATGCCACTTGAAACATGCCGTACGCTTCATAGCAACATCACCGTAAGCTGTGTTAAGCATAGCAAAAGTTTCAGTCGCAGATTTTCCAAGTTTAACACAAAATTTCACAGCAAGTTGTTGCTCCTTCAGGTCATACATTCTGAAATCTGCCAAACGAAAAAATTGCACTTCACTTAAAACTGCGTAGCTAATACACAAATGAAGATATCTGCAGTCAGGAAATGGCGTCATAATCAGCTGATCTGTGCGAACCTAGTGACACCAAGCGGATTTCCCTGGAACCAACTGGAGCCGCGCAATTACATAAAAAAAATGTTCTCAACCCAAACCAGCAGTGTTTACATATATCAGTACAAACCTACTTAAGATAAATGAGTGTACTTTCATGTTACAATCCGAAATAATTCCTGAAAGAGAAGGTAATTTAGGTTTATCAGGTCAATTAAACTGACCAATTCCAATGTCATATAGGGTAGAGGAAATAAATCTGCAAAGACTTTGACAACAAAGAGGTCACATGGTTAGTTAAGTTAGAAGTATTAAATCTACAAAGACTTTAAATGAGTACAAAGAGGTCTACAAAGACTGAGTTGGTTAAGTAAGAAGTATTAAACCTACAAAGACTTTAAATGAGTACAAAGAGGTCATGTGATTGGTTAAGTAAGAAGTATTAAATCTACAAAGACTTTAAATGAGTACAAAGAGGTCATGTGATTGGTTAAGTAAGAAGTATTAAATCTACAAAGACTTTAAATGAGTACACATGATTGGTTAAATTTTACTGACCTATACTAATAGAGTTAAACTTGGGTGCTGAGAATGGAGTGTTAAAAGTACAGGTACCAAACATGAAGGTTTTATGTCTGAATACTGATCATTGAGAAATTTAGTCCATGTATTGAGCATGTAGGATACCAATATTGTGTATGTATAGATTAAGGTGTGTAATGAATTTTGGCCAACATTTGAATATGTTGAGGTTGTGCTCACATATTGAACATTTAGTTGTTATTCAACTTTCTTTTATGTCCAAAAGTAAAGTGTTATTATTAATTGTTGTTAGTCAAAATAAAAAGTTTAAACTTAGAAGAATATATAAATAATGATATTTTCTAATTATTTTGGTTTATTAATTTAACTTAACTATGTTAAATCACATGGTCTATGGCAGGGGTTCCCAACCTTTTTGCACTCGCGACATGAAAATGTAATTGATGAAATAAAATTAATGTTATCCCAAGCTACTTCTAACAAGGCTACGTGACTCCCCTGCCAAGGCTTCGTGACCCCCCTGCCAAGGCTTTGCGACCCCACAGGGGGTCGCGACCCACAGGTTGGGAACCCCTGGTCTATGGGGTCAGTTATTCTGATGTTCATATATTTAATTTTTTAAAATCAAATTCAGAAGTATAGGTGTACAATATCAGTTTGATAGGAAAACGTAATTAGGTTGTTTGACAATGTATTATGAAGACTTTTTATTCAACATTATTAGTTTTATTTCTGCAGAAAATAACTTACTTTTGTTTGTTGTATAATCCAAGCAATTGTACCTTTATCTATTACATATCCTAGCTCCGTGTACTAATTACAAACATCTCATCAGTGGACCAACTCCTCTTCCTGATGAAAACTTGAAAGCTTCAAGTAGTTTAAATTCAAATAGTGAACCACAGAATTCAAGATTAACACTGCAGAAGGGGCCAAATTCAGGTCTGTCATAAAATATAATGTGAATTTTAGGTATAAGATAACACATTAACAGTTTTCAAAACAAAGTGTTAATGTTTGTTTTTTTTCCATCTTATCTATGTTTTTGGTGAAATGTTTCTTTGTTTAAAGTAATAAGATTGAGACATTCTATCAAACAAATAGTACCTTCTCAAGAAATTTAAAAAATAAGTGTGTACTTTGAAAAAAAATCACATTGATAGAGATACATATTGCACTTAAATATTACAGTGTAGAAGAAATTATATTTAGCTCATGCATAGTTCATTACATTTTAGGTTGAGTGGCTAGCATGGGGATGTGAATGCATTATAGGAGTAATGGTCAGATTTCATTATCTGTTCATAAAATTAAATATGGACACTTTTGATTAGCTGCATAATTTTTAGCCTTTTAGCTAAAAAATGTTAAGGTCAGTTAGAATGGACAGCCATTATATAGTTTTGAGCAAATTTTTGAAAGGTATAAATACTAATTTTTATATATAGCATACCATGTGTTTTCAGTGTTATTGAAAAATTTAAGTTTCAGAAATTCACTTTTTTGCCCTAATTAATGTGGAAAACTTTCATAATTTATATTACCAAGAATTATACATGTATGTTTTAAAGCTGCTTATTCATGTAATACAAGAAGAAACATCCACTTTTTTCATTTCTAATTAACATATTTTTTACAAATGTTATACACTCTATTTAATTGGAGGTTGAGAATTAATATGAATAAGCAAAGCTTATTTAGTGCCTTTGTTTAGTATTTATACCTTGTTTGGTAAATATCCAGTTACTTGTTTTAGATGGAGCATGGATCCCTGCTTACTTCGATAAAGATCAGTATCTTGAAGTTGACCTTGGAAAAACCCAGCCTGTATATGGTATCATTGTTAAAGGTCAGGACAAAGGTCAATCATGGGTCACAGCATTTAGGGTTATGTATAGCTCTAATGATCAGTCTTTCTCATTTGTGACAGAATCATCCAATTACAAAGTGGCTAAAGTAAGTGCCAGTTGTTTCTGTAGTTCAGTAATTTTAGAAATAAATGACAACTTGTTTTTTTTCAGTTGAACATTCTTTGTTTCTCTACATAGTTTCTGCAGGATAATTCTACTGAGACACAAATAATAACTGACAGTATGAAACTTTAATTGGTTTAATTAAGATATTCTGTTTAATTCTATAGAGCATTATTCTCAGTATATTGTTGAAAATTAATATTGTTATATATAGTAATCACTATTGAAAGTAAAAACTGAAAAAGCAAAAGTTAAGGTAAAAAAAAACAGATAAATGTTATCCTCTTTGTGACTTACGAATGTTTATGTGCCATCACACATATGCTGTTGAACCTTGCATGCAAGGATATAACATCTTGTCTGTCTTTACAAATTCCAAAGTGAGAGAGCTGCTGTTTCTCATCCAACAGTTATGACCATAAATTAACAGATACAAAGGATAACATTTAAAGTTTATCACCTTAACCTTTCTGTTTCAGTCCTTATTTACAGTAGTATGTGGTTACTATAGATAATTTAAAATATTTGTGATGACAAGAAACCCACTTGAAGTAAAAATGTGTCTCAAGATGGCTGGTATGGGTATTAAGTTACAAACTCTCTTTGTTAACCTAAAGATGACCTTGAAGTTTGAAACATTGTTTTCTACTTTATTTCAATAAAAGTTTTAATACTCATATTAGCCAACTTTAGACACAATTTAAACTTTCAGAAATACGCTTTACCTCATATAATTCCAAATGGAAACTGTAGAGTCAGTTAGAAGTTTCTGTATAAACCAGTTGAAATTTCTTACAATTTTTATGGTATATTTTTAGTATAATGCTCTTAAGAAAACTGCAAAGTGAAACATTGTGTTTCTAATTAAATATTAATAAAATCAATAACAACAGAATTTGGTATTATAAAGTCGTTTATTTCTAGATATATATATAATACTGAATTCTAGTTTTGGTAGATGAAGAAGAGAAATTACATAATTCTTGTAGATGATCTTTTGGATTCTCCAAGATGTGTTTGGCTTTTCAATATTTAACTTAATGTCATTAAAATTTAATCAGTGATTATACTGAATTGAACATCTTAGATCTAATCATTTCTATCACAAATTTCTAGGTTTTACAGGCAACTATGATAGTTTTTCAGAGGTAAAACATATATTTGTAAATCCATTTGAAGCAAGATATATTAGAGTTCAACCATTGGAATGGGTCAGACAGATTGCATTACGTTTGGAACTCTTGGGATGTGAAGGTGAGTACAGTATGTGAGTAATTTAAATAGTAATCTCATTTCATGCTCTTAAACAGTTGTTTACAGTGTAGTATAAAATATGTTTATTCCTCTTAACCAGTTGTTTACAGTGTTGTACAAATTGTTATACCTCTTAAACAGTTGTTTACAGTGTTGTATAAAATGTTATACCTCTTAAACAGTTGTTTACAGTGTGGTATAAAATATATTTATACCTCTTAAACAATTGTTTACAGTGTGGTATAAAATATGTTTATACTTCTTAAACAGTTGTTTACAGTGTGGTATAAAATATGTTTATACTTCTTAAACAGTTGTTTACACTGTTGTAAAAAATATTATACCTCTTAAACAGCTGTTTACAGTGTTGTATAAAATGTTTAGACATGAAATAAAACAGTACCTTAAAAATTGAGCAGTTTATCAAATTATTTTCATTGACTTTAAAGTAGGAAATTGATTAAAAATATTAAATGTTTGTGTGGAATGTAATTTTTGTTCCTTGTTTCTTAGGTATACCCAAACCTTCGACAGTAGCACCAACCCCTTCACCAGGTAAATGTTCATAGAATAGATCTTTAGAATTTTAAATTTTTTTATGATACCTTTGTAAAGCAGGTGTTTCATTTAATATCAAAATGTATTTCAGTCTAATGCTTTAATTTATCTGATTTTTATTTGATGTATGTAAATGAAGATAATGAGTGTGAAGGTAGAATACTGAAAACAATTTGGTTTTTCTTCATACATGCAGCACACAATTGTATATATATATATATGTAATGTGTTTTTTAATAGTAATAGACAATGAAGCTATAATATGTTTTTCCTATTACAATAATCTTATTTTCACATCTCTTGTGAAAAAGACATAAAATTAAAACCTACATTTTGCAAGTACTGATAATAATTATCAATTTTCACTAAAAATTAAAAGTTGCTTATTTTCACTCATGAAATAGTTTTAATAGGATTCTTAGTATGTATTCCATCACATGAAGTTCTTTAAAGCTGATATACTGGCATACAAAGCTTCAGAAAAAGCAAATAAATACTTAGTAATAAGTAGAATACAGATTTATTATCTTCTTGATTTTAATTTTTGTGACTTACCTGGTATCTATAAAAATGAATTAAAATGCTAAAAACTGAGAAGAGTAATCGAACTTTTTGTAGCTGGTAAAATAACATAAGTAACTGTGTCTAACCTTTTGTAACTGATAAAATAACAGAAGTAACTGTATCTAACCTTTTGTAACTGATAAAATAACAGAAGTAACTGTATCTAACCTTTTCTAACTGATTAACAATAACTACAGAAGTAACAGAAGTAACTGTGTCTAACCTTTTGTAACTGGTACAATAATACAGAAGTAACTGTATCTAACCTTTTGTAACTGTTACAATAATACAGAAGTAACTGTGTCTAACCTTTTGTAACTGGTACAATAATACAGAAGTAACTGTATCTAACCTTTTGTAGCTGGTAAAATAACAGAAGTAACTGTGTCTAACCTTTTGTAGCTGGTAAAATAAAAGTAACTGTATCTAAGAGAAGTAACTGTGTCAAATCTTTGTAGCTGGTAAAATAACAGAAGCAACTGTGTATGATTATTGTTGTAGATTAACAGAAATAGCTGTGTTCAACCTTTATAGCTGGTAAAATAACAGAAGTAACTGTGTCTAACCTTAGTAGGTGGTTAAATAAAACAAACATAGCCGTGTTGTACCTTTATAGCTGGTAAAGTAACAAATAAATAATTTTGTCTAATCTTTGTTGCTGGTTATTTAATACAGAAGTAGCTGTATCCAATCTTTGTCCCTGTTTATCTAACACAAAAATAGCTGTATACAATTTTTGTTGCTAGTTATACAACACAGAAATAGCTGTATCCAATCTTTGTCACCGTTTATCTAACACAAAAATTGCTGTATCCAATCTTTGTTGCTAACAACACAGAAATAGCTGTATCCAATCTTTGTCACCGTTTATCTAACACAAAAATTGCTGTATCCAATCTTTGTTGCTAGTTATACAACACAGAAATAGCTGTATCCAATCTTTGTCACCGTTTATCTAACACAAAAATTGCTGTATCCAATCTTTGTTGCTAGTTATACAACACAGAAATAGCTGTATCCAATCTTTGTCACTGTTTATTTTACACAGAAATACCTGTATCCAGTCTTTGTTTCTAGTTATATAACACAGAAATATATCACATGCATCCAATTTTGTTGCTACTTATCTAACACAGAAATAGCTGTATCCAGTCTTTGTTGCTGGTTATATAATCCAGAAATAGCTGTATCCAGTGTTTGTTGCTAGCTGTATCCAGTTTTTGTTGTAGTTATCTAATACAGAAATAGCTGTATCCAGTCTTTGTTGCTGGTTATATAATGCAGAAATAGCTGTATCCAGTGTTTGTTGCTGGTTATATAATGCAGAAATACCTGTATCCACTCTTTGTTGTTAGTTATCTAATACAGAAATAGCTTTATCCAGTCTTTGTTGGTGGCTAGCTAACACAGAAGTAGCTGTATCTAATCTTTGTTTTTAGTTATATAAATAACTGAGTCTAATCTTTATTGCTGGTTAGTTTGTGTGGCTAGCTAACACAGAAGTAGCTGTATCTAATCTTTGTTTTAGTTATATAAATAACTGAGTCTAATCTTTATTGCTGGTTAGTTTGTGTGGCTAGCTAACACAGAAGTAGCTGTATCTAATCTTTGTTTCTAGTTATATAAATAACTGAGTCTAATCTTTATTGCTGGTTAGTTTGTGATAGTTATTTTCAAGTTTTTGTGCTCATTACCATCAAAGTAGCTTTTTGAGTCTTTCTTGCTTATTGACACAAAAGTAAATATACAATACAGTTTCTTGTACACTGAGTAACTAGCATAATGGTGCTGTAATGTAATTGAAACAAACAATTTATGTTTTGTAATTAAATTGTATTTTGTTTCTTAATGCTGTTTTTCTTAACCTTGTTGGTTTAGAAACTTGTATTTATTAGTTATTAGGTCAAATTTAGTATAGATATATTTATATAGCTTACTTTAATTTTGAAATGAAAAATAATTATTTAACAGAAATTTTCCTTTTTTTTTCCTTAAGTCTACAAAGCTATGGCTTTATAAAGTACTGGAAACCAGTGTAATAAACTCATTACACAGAAATATTTAAAGATTAATAAATATTATTATGTTGCTTGTGTTTAATTTCACAAAATACAGTAATGATTCTTTAACCACTCTCTGTATAGTATGTCAAGATAAAATGGGATTAGAGAATGGTAGAATAACACCTGATCAGGTCAGAGTTACTTCTTCTAAAGGACCAAACTTTGGGCCTTCTGCAATTGCACTAAACTCACTTGCAACAAAAGGTTCAGCTGGAGGGTGGGTAGCTAAGGAAGAGGATTCAAACCAGTTCGTTGAGGTAAAAGTAACTTGAAATATCTTTTCTACTTTCTAATAAGAATACCAAAATATTGTATTTTTTGTGATTCTTATGTGGTTTGAAAGATTAAGGTGTTATGAAGAATGTAAATCGTAAAAGTACACAAGTATGTAAATTGCTTCAAACACAGTGAAGACTTATAAAACACTAATTTTCAACATTTGTGTTTTATTTAAAATACACTAAACTGTAAATGTTATTCCATTACAGATATCCTCTTAAAACTGTTATCTGTGATTTGTCTTTGCACAGATAGTTTTATTTATGTTATTTTCTACAGATAGAATTGTATGCCATCATGTCTAACATAGCTAGAAAGATTCAGTATTGAAAGAAATGCCATCACTGTAGAGACTTCATGGACAGTAGGTTCATTTAAAATTTTATTTATAAATTTCTACTCCTTTAAATAAGCAATGATCTGAGTAGCAGAGATACAAACACGTGCTGTTCGATGATCTGAGTAACAGAGATACAAACATGTGCTGTTCAATGATCTGAGTAACAGAGATACAAACAAGTGTTGTTCGATGATCTGAGTAACAGAGATACAAACACGCGTTGTTCGATGATCTGAGTAACAGAGATACAAACACGATGATCTGAGTAACAGAGATACAAACACGTGCTGTTCGATGATCTGAGTAACAGAGATACAAACACGTGCTGTTCGATGATCTGAGTAACAGAGATACAAACACGTGCTGTTCGATGATCTGAGTAACAGAGATACAAACACGTGCTGTTCGATGATCTGAGTAACAGAGATACAAACACGTGCTGTTCAGTATGAAATTTTTGCACTGATGTTTGGCTTATTGGTTTCATTTATTTTCCAGTTTTTGGTGTTTAATACCTGTAATTATAAGTATGGTGTAGACATTGTAAACATTTTGGTATAAACTTTGTATTATATAGTAATCTGCTGACCATTTGATATGTATGTATATACTTACACTACTTTTTTGATAAATATTTAATTAAGACATAATAAATTTATAAATGATATAAGTCTTCCCAATTTTACCTGTATTTCAAAGGAAAAGTCTGAAAATTGTCTTTCTAAGTGTATTTTATAACAGTAAACTTAACATTTTGTATATAAATAATTTGAAGTTATAGCAAACAAAATTGCGTGAGGCATTTTACTGAAATCAATTGTTTCAATGCTCCATTTCATTGAAAGTATTGTTCTCACATATGTTTCAACATGTACTAGACATTTTACTGAAAGTAGTGTTTCAGTATATGTTTCAAACATGCATTAAACATTTTACTGAAAACTTTGCTTCAATATGTTTCAAACATGCACTAGATATTTTACTAAATGTATTGATTCAGTATATGTTTCAAACATGCACCAGACATTTTAATAAAAGTATTGTTTCAGTATATATTTCAAATATGCACTAGACTTTTGCTGAAAATATTGTTTCAGTATATGTTTCAAAGTTGCACTAGACATTTTACTAAAAGTATTGTTTTCATATATGTTTCAAACATGCACTAGACATTTTACTGAAAGTATTATTTCAATATATGTTTCAAAGTTGCACTAGACATTTTACTAAAAGTATTATTTCAATATATGTTTCAAAGTTGCACTATACATTTTACTGAAAATTTTGTTTCAGTATATGTTTCAAAGATGCACTAGACATTTTAGTGAAAAATTTCAGTATATGTTTTAAACATGTACCACACATTTTACTCTATTGTTTCAAAATGTTTCTCACATGCACTAGACATTTTAATAAAAGTATTGTTTCAGTATTTGTTTCAAAGGTGTTCTAGACATTTTGCTGAAAATATTGTTTTGTTATATGTTTCAAACATGCACTAGATATTTTACTAAATGTATTGATTCAGTATATGTTTCAAACATGCACTAGATATTTTACTAAATGTATTGATTCAGTATATGTTTCAAACATGCACTAGATATTTTTCTAAATGTATTGATTCAGTATATGTTTCAAACATGCACTAGATATTTTACTAAATGTATTGATTCAGTATATGTTTCAAACATGCACTAGTTATTTTACTAAATGTATTGATTCAGTATATGTTTCAAACATGCACTAGATATTTTACTAAATGTATTGATTCAGTATATGTTTCAAACATGCACTAGATATTTTCTAAACGTATTGTTTTGTTATATGTTTCAAACATGCACTAGATATTTTACTAAATGTATTGATTCAGTATATGTTTCAAACATGCACTAGTTATTTTTCTAAATGTATTGATTCAGTATATGTTTCAAACATGCACTAGATATTTTACTAAATGTATTGATTCAGTATATGTTTCAAACATGCACTAGTTATTTTTCTAAATGTATTGACTCAGTATATGTTTCAAACATGCACTAGATATTTTACTAAATGTATTGTTTTGTTATATGTTTCAAACATGCACTAGATATTTTACTAAATGTATTGATTCAGTATATGTTTCAAACATGCACTAGTTATTTTACTGAAAGTTGTTTTAGAAGTACACCTTCACAGCTGCAGATGTGATTTGTATGAATAACTTTCAAGTTGTATCTCACAGAATGTTCCATAATTCCTGATGATGAGAAACCCAATTGAAATAAAAATATATCTCAGATAAGCTGCTGTGGGTATTAACACTTTTATTGATAAGCAAAGAATGATGTTTTGTCCTTCCCAGGTCATGTTTGGGTTAAAAATGAGATGCAATGTTCCGTAATGCCTTTAAGAGTCCACTTTTCCTCATTAATCCAAGTTTGTGGGGATGTGGTCCATATGTGCTTTCCAGAGTGTCATTCAACATCATGTTGTGTTTGATGTGAAAGTTATCAGATGTTAATTTGACCTTGCATTTCTGGTTTAGTAACATATTATCTTAGAAGAGGGTAAGTATCAGGTACAATATAGTGGGATGCTGAAAAACATTAGGTTTGTATCTGAAAGTTACTAGAGGTTTTGCATGTGTAATGTGCAAACTGTAAGATGTAATTTTATTCTTCACATGTATTTCACCTTTCTATCCAACTTTTCTGAGTCACTGACAGCATCCAATCCATACATGTCACAAGTACAAGTATTTTTGAACATATTTATTGCATACAACTGACTTGCATATTCTACTTAAAGCTTTCCATATTTTATGTAAATATAACAGTAATTTTGAAAATTATATTTGATATTACTTCTCCAGTATGGGACCAAATTTATTCATGTTGCATTAAAGCTGATTCAACTTTCAAATGTTGTCAGTTAATGCCTTAACCAAAGTTGATGTACATTATTCGTGTTTGCTGCAGTATTGTGTATCACCACCTTTAGCCTATACATGATTCAGTTCTTTCTGTTTTATTACTGAAATGTATTTTATAATGCTAATTTTGAAAATTCACCTTTTATACAGCTTCATTTTTATATAATTTATTTTATTAATTAAAGAAAGTTAAATAAGTTTTATCAAACTTAAAAGGGGCTTAGATGGAGTACAGTAATACTAACAGTTTAAATTAAGACTTAATTTAAAGTGTGGCTACATGTGCATGGCATGTATGTAAATCCAGTTCAAAGTAATGTTGCGTCTCCTTTTTAAATTATTATGACAGGAAAAGTAGGTATTATATATGTATGTGTTTTTTTTTGTAGTTCATAAAATGTTCAGGATATTCTAACATACTATTTAATGACAGAAAATATTTTAAATATTTTAAGATCAACCTTCTGGCACCCAAGAACCTGACTGGTTTAATCACACAAGGACGTAATGGAATATCCCAGTGGGTCACTTCTTACTACATTGCTTACAAGAGTACTAAAGATGCCCCCTACAATTATTTATTAGAGAATAAAAAACCAAAGGTAAATTATTCATTTTTCACTTTGCACGTATCTTTTTAGGATGATAATGAAATATAGCTTTACTTGTTTTTCACATTATTCATATTCTTAGCATAAGTTGACATAATCATTATGTTGTATCTCTTGTTAGCATAAGTTGACATAATCATTATGTTGTATCTCTTGTTAGCACAAGTTGACATAATCATTACGTTGTATCCCTTGTTAGCACAAGTTGACATAATCATTATGTAGTACCACTGGTTGGCATAAATTAAAATAATTAAAGCACTGTTATATGGCATTAGTTAATTAACAGTGTATCTCTTTTAGAAAAAAATTCAACTACAGGTATATCATTTAATAAGATTTCCCAAATATTTTGAAATGATGTACACTTTTTTCTTTAACTTTTAATACTGTCAAATAGGATTTTAATTTATTATTAAAACTCTTCTGCTGATTGTGAAACATCTTTTCAAAGATTACTGTGGCTCAGATCTGGATTTCATTTGTTTTCAGATCTTTGCTGCTAACTTTGACAGTGATACGCAAGTTACAAACTACTTTCCAAAAATGATTAGGGCTCAGTTTCTTCATATTCATCCTTTCAGATGGCATAATTGGATAGCAATGCGTCTCGAACTTCTTGGTTGCTTTGAGGCGACAAGTAAGTTGTACAATTAGAAGAATATTTATATAGGACTTGTATCTGGGTTAAATTTGTGTACTGTGTAATATTTTGTTTATAACTATTAAGCAATTTTTTATGTTAACTCTAATTTGACAAACAATAATAGAAAATAAGATTAACAGATAAGTGTAATTGACTTAAAGACTTATCTTTTTCCTGACTTAAATAGATTACTTGCCTGTAATGTTGACTGTTGTCTTGAGTAATGATATAACTTTATTTTTTCAGCTGAAGTTATTTCTGAACTTCCAGTTACTTCAACTACCCCTTTCATTATTTCTAGTAAGTTTTGTATTGTGAAAATATCACAAATAAGTAAAAAAACAGAGAGTTGGAAATATACATTATTTATAATCAACAACTTGAAATTGAAATTGTATTTAAATTTAAGTTCATAAAAGTTTGTACAGATAGATTAAATACATGTAGGATTAATAAAAATACAGAATCCTCTAACAACACTTTCAAAGTGGTAATTTCCAACATTGGAGGTAAACTATTGAAGAAAGGTCCACCTTTCAAGAACACTTGGTTTATAGGGTCCTGTATTTTTGTCTTAAATTGGTTTTATTTTAGATTAACATGTTCTTTTAACATCATAATGTAGTTTTAGTTCCAGGCTACAGTGCAATTTATAAAAATAAATTTAACATGATTAAGTAGTTTCTAAATGTGAAAAGAGTATTTATGAATTATAAGTATTGTTTCTTTATTAACAAGATATTAATATCTTAAAGAAACTCCTATACATGTTATTTAAAATGTCACAATGGTATCTTCAGTACAAAAAAATATTTTTTTGGTTTAAGATATTATTATTTTCAGAATGTAAGGAACCAATGGGACTAGAGAATGGTCAGATTCAAACAGGTGATATACTCGTGTCATCCTCTCTGAGTCCCCAGAGTGGCTCTAATCGTATTCGACTCAATACTGAGTCTGGTGCAGATGGGACTGGAGGATGGGTAGCAAAAGTGAATGATCAGAAACAGTTTGTTGAAATCAGTTTTCCTTCTATAAGAGAGTTGTCTGGAATTATAACTCAGGGTAAGAAGAATAACTTTAGTTTAGGAACATTTGAACATGTAGATGTCATGATACTTTAGCTTTATGTCTTAGCTCTCTAACCCTGGATATCCTTTGCTGCACATGACAGAATGTTTAGTGTCTCACATCCAACATTTTATCTATGTTATACCAATTAGTATAGTATAAAATCATAGTTAACAATCCATATTGTATTCATATAAAATCATAGTTAACAATCCATATTGTATTCATATATAAGTTTAAGTTCTTAATTGTACAAGGAAATATTTTTTTAAAATCCTTAATTTCCATCATCTCTTGAAAGAGTTAGAAATTCAACATAAATTACTCACTATAGAGTAATTATTACTTAGCAAACTATACTTTTTATAGCCTTCAATTTTACTTGGTTACAGATCTGTCAGTAGATAATCAGAACCTTTCTACCACATCCATCTGTCACATTGTCTCTTTTTTAGATTATTTTAAGAGTTCCTCTTGTGTTTAATTTATATTACATAAACTTAATTGAAAGTCAAGGATTTCATCTGTTAAATGACATATAAAACACTGTATTCTTAAGAAACAATGGTCAGTTTCACTTTAGGATATTTTAGGGATTACACAAAGGAAACTTCAGATTTTTTTATGAGGAACAGTATTTTTAATTTTAAAGTGCATGTTACTTTTCACAAAGAATATTCAAACCAAATACTCAATATATTCATGAACAAATCTTTATTTTACTAAAACTACTTCACTAAAAATATGATACATATGTTTTGTATGTAAAAGACACAATGTTTACTAAAACACTGCTTAATTTTCTGAAGATGTACACAATATACTGAAAGTTAGAAGCATTAAATCTGCAGACTTTAAATGAGTACAAAGAGGTCACATGATTGGTCAAGTAAGAAGTATTAAATCTACAAAGACTTTAAATGAGTACAAAGAGGTCATGTGATTGGTTAAGTAAGAAGTATTAAATCTACAAAGACTTTAAATGAGTACAAAGAGGTCATGTGATTGGTTAAGTAAGAAGTATTAAATCTACAAATACTTTAAATAAGTACAAAAAGGCCACGTGACTGGTCAAATTGATCAAGCCTGTGTTGAAATAGTTCAATCAGTCATGGATATGTTATATTTTAGCTTTATATCTTAAACCAGTCATATAGATTTGATTGTATTTCAACTTATGTGTTACACACATTACTTACCATTGTTAAATTTTGAAGTATTTTAGTACACTTGAAGACTTAGAATTTTTATTTTTGGAGTTTTTGTATAGTTTTTATACAATTTTTAAAATTGTTACTTGATTTCTGCTAATTAGGCCGTGAAGATGCAGATAATTGGGTAACAAATTTTGCTGTTTTCTATACTATTGATCATAAGAAGTGGACCAGTGCCAGAAACATTGTTGGTAATGAGGTAAATAGCTACATTTTCTAAATGTTTGAAAATATTTAGATTTTTTTTTTATTTGATGGGTCTTATTGCTATGTAATAAAACCCTTTAAATGCAGTAATTATGTAAAATGCAGTTTAGTTGCAAGCTCACAGTTTCATAATCTCAAGGAGTTTTACAATAAAAGTAAAGAACACCTAGAGCCCAGTTATTACAACATTTATTACAACTTTACTGGTAACTTTTACTTAGTTTTAAATTTTTATATAATTCCAAAGATATTCCTGATCTTTATACAAGAAAAGTTATTCACATGCATCTAATGAGTATTCACAGAGAACTCAAGCAGAAAAATAACTTTGAGCCTGCAAATGAATGATATTATATTCAGTTGATTAATTATTCTTTTGGTTAAACTAACTTTTTTATTCATACTTGAAGTTCTATCAGTACTTAATCTGTCTTTGTAGGAAGATGTGTACTAATTTATTCAGTTCAATGTGAAAAATGATCCTGTGTGATTAAGTTACATCTTGATTTGTGTCAGAAGAAATTGTAGATGAATAACTCACAAACACTCATTTCTAACAAAATATTTATCTAACTCACACTCGTGTTAATTTGAAACTATATCCAGATGTTTCCAACCAAAGAATTTATTACACTTCAGTACTTCTAAACCTACTATTTCTTGACTTTGTTCATTCTTAATGTGGAAATGTCTCATGATGGAGGTATTGTAAGGTATTATTTTGTGGCAAGGTTAAGTTTTCACTAAATCAGAAAAACTGTTTGTGAAATTAAAATTGTTTTATTACATAGTTACCACTACATACATGTAGGTGTAAATAAATTTTCTGTTTTATGATTGTCTATACAAATCACAATTGTTTTACATAAGTAAAATTTAGAATGTACCTTTCATGAAGATATAAACAATTATATAGTTAATATACTTAACTTCATTATATAATACCTCATCCACTAAATGTCTTTTTCCTGTGTTTTTAGTGATTGGTGTTATTGAATTTTGTTTGGTGATGACATACTCTTCTAATTTGCTCTGTCTGCCGAGATGAAACATTTTTAGTTGTGTTTATTAATGAATTTGGTATAAACATTGTAT
Source organism: Tachypleus tridentatus (assembly GCF_004210375.1). Classification (NCBI taxonomy): domain Eukaryota; kingdom Metazoa; phylum Arthropoda; class Merostomata; order Xiphosura; family Limulidae; genus Tachypleus; species Tachypleus tridentatus. The sequence goes on along the minus strand of NC_134836.1, from coordinate 128,912,793 downwards.
AACGAGAAAATACACAATATTTTCCTGTTCTGACAGCAGTGTTAACTTTGTACCAGTTTATGTCGATATTGTTTTGTACAAGAGGATTACATTTGTAGTCACTATCTGTGTATGAAAAGAGTTTTACAAAGACCCTAGCTGATATAAACAAAAGTCACTAAGACTGAACCTTTCTCACAGTTTAGTAGAATATTGTTACAGCTACGTGCCGTTTTTACATGAAATATGGTATATTTTATTACTGAATGTTTTTATTATTTTCTTTACTAGAGGTAGTATTCTCTCCTTTTTACTTCTACTTCTGGTTTTGTTTAACACCTTACTCACACCATATTATTAGTAACAGGTTGTAAACAAGCACAGGTTTCACATCTACTTCTGGTTTTGTTTAACGCCTTACTCACACCATATTATTAGTAACAGGTTGTAAACAAGCACAGATTTCACATCTACTTCTGGTTTTGTTTAACACCTTACTCACACCATATTATTAGTAACAGGTTGTAAACAAGCACAGGTTTCACATCTACTTCTGGTTTTGTTTAACAACTTACTCACACCATATTATTAGTAACAGGTTGTAAACAAGCACAGGTTTCACATCTACTTCTGGTTTTGTTTAACAACTTACTCACACCATATTATCAGTAACAGGTTGTAAACAAGCACAGATTTCACATCTACTTCTGGTTTTGTTTAACACCTTACTCACACCATATTATTAGTAACAGGTTGTAAACAAGCACAGATTTCACATCTACTTCTGGTTTTGTTTAACAACTTACTCACACCATATTATTAGTAACAGGTTGTAAACAAGCACAGATTTCACATCTACTTCTGGTTTTGTTTAACACCTTACTCACACCATATTATTAGTAACAGGTTGTAAACAAGCACAAATTTCACATCTACTTCTGGTTTTCTTAGACTAAAAAAAATGTCAGACTCTTCATAGTTCACCTTCTACCTCCAGATGATCAATGAAAATCTAAAAATATGTGTTTCTTTTGACAATTATAGGATTCCATACAATTATACTATGGAACAGTGGATAGTTTCGATAGTTACAGAAACTGACACTTAGGGCTGAATATCGTACACAACCTTGACTGTCTTTAGGATGTTTGAAATTATAAATTAATAAAAATTGTATATACATCAAATACATTAATGGACTGTAGGGTATGTGTTATCTTCATACTACAAGTATGTTTAATATATGTATTAGTATTTTTATTTGGTTTTATTTAATTTAAGAACTCATATAAAAACATAATATATCTCAAAAATATTTAGTACCATACACATTTGCATACAAATTTTCATGTTTTGATTGACAGAACATATTTTGGCAATTGAAAAACTAAAATTTTGCCAATTGCAGTTCTTACGATTGATTTGTATTCTTCTTTCTAAAGGTTTTCAAAGGAAATACTGACCGCAATTCTTTAGTTTACAATTTATTTAACACTTCAGTTAGTGCTGTAGCTGTCAGAATTGTACCTTTGGAATTTTACGGAGGAATTAGCATGAGATTGGAATTACTTGGCTGCTTTGAACCTTATGGTGAGTTCTGCAGTGAAATCTTCAATTTATTTTAAAATAGAGGCATGTCAGCTAGGAAATATTAAGAGATTGTTCTATTTTTAATCAAACAATTATAAATAAACTATAATATGTTGGATTTTATTTTGATTATTTTATACTGACAGTGAAAGACCTCAAGATTTAGTTTGCTTACTTTGCCTTTTTTGTTCTTTTATTTAGAAACATGTATAAGATACGGTCCTTGGATCAGTTTGAGTACTCCGAAACCTGGAAATGTTGGGGACCAAGAGCCAATAAAAAAAGATTGTAGGTGTCAGTGGTGGTTGTCTCAATCCAGTGCATTATTCAGTGTCGGAATATGTAACACATAAAGATTACTCTACTATGCAACAAAAGTGACCTGTGACCTATCTAGAGGGCTTTTGTGTCGAAACCAGGACCAGTCACAAAACTACTGTTTTAACTATGAAGTGAGAATAGGTTGTTGGATCTGTGGTAAGTGCATGGTTAATAATTATATTGTATCTTTTTATAGCAAAACTGATTTTGTTTAACTTTGACACTCACAGAAATATCACATATCTCAGAGGTGAAAAGAATGGAAAATTCCACTATGGTATGAGTAAATTAAAAGGAGGAAAAAAGACTTGTGATAGAAACTGGTAAATGATGTTTTAATTTTCACAATGTTCCTTGTTATGATGCTCTTGTAGTGATTTTAAACTTTGATGGAACAGAAGGTTTGATACACCAAAGGTTTATCAAACATATAATGATGGACATGAACATCATCCAACAGACCTAAAGATGTATACCTTAATATTTTAAAAATAAGATAACATTATTAAATATATCATTGTAAATAAAAATAATAATTAGAAATTGAGATTTGAAATATATTTAATATTTTTCTATAAATGTTAATAATAATAACAGATAAATAGGGTGATGTACATTGTTGTGAAGGAACATTTTCATATTTCTAAATTCGGAAAGATAATTAGTAATTTTATGTAAAAAGCAAAATAACAGAGATAAATTAATATTCAAAAAATATTAATAATAAATGTACATATATACTTGCATATACCCAAAGATAGTGTGAGCTTATATGATTTTTATATAAGTACAGCCAAATTCTTATGTCTAGATACACAAATACTTGAGTAAGAAAGTATATTATGCTAACTTATTAATAAGTAGACAGACATAGATTTGTAAGAATAATGAAGTGATATATTTGTGGTGGAACGTACTACATGTTTTGACGCAACATTGCTCAGGTATCTGCAGGTGAACAGATATTTAATTTTAAATCTGTACATAGAAGTTCTTGGTTTATTCTGTTGTCAGTATTAAAATATCACCTAGTCAAACACTTGAATACATTTGTAACTTCCACAACTATGGCCTAGACAACCCCGTGTGAAACATTTCACTGATTGTCGTGATATCTTTAGTCACATTATAATTACTGGTTCTGTGTTACTAATCAAAAGGAAGAGACAGCAAAGCAAACTCATCTGTTGAATTGGCACCATTTATTTGGAAGAAATGAATGATTGTTTGTTCTGTAACATATGAATGTGTATGGTTCCATACATACTATATTTTTCTATTCTTTCTGTTTGTGTATACATGTGGGTGTATTTTATTTTTAGATGCCAGACGACTAGCTATCATTTTGAAACTTAGAAACATTAAGTCATTGCTTTGTAACAGTTCACATCACCTTAGCTGTTATTGTTGTTAACATTTAAAAAAACACTTTTTTTAAATATATTTGAAGCCCCAGTCTTTGACTAGTATTTAAATTTATACTGATATATAAATATTTATATTTATGTTATTCTGTTTTGAAACTAAATTTTTAATTTGCTAGTAACTCGCATCTTTAGATCTATTGTTTAATGCTTACTTTGAGTGTTCAGAATGTGTCAATCCATTGTGGTATCAAACTTCCTGCTTCTCAAAATTTAAAATCCCCATAGGAAGAGTGCCCCCTCCTGAACATTAAAACATATGTATTTATCATTTACTGTTTTCTTGTGGTAGAAGTTTTTGATAATGGTAGAGGAGAGATTTACCCAAAGATTGCTAGAAATTAGTTCACCGAGAACTGTGATACTTTTCTGAGATCACCTTTCAGTAGTCTATATCATATACTCTAACAATAATAGTTTAAGTAATATATATGCAAAAACAGATAATGATGGAGACTGCGCTAAATTGCCAGAAGTACATTTTTTGCTGGCTAAATTCCAATAATTATAAACCCAGTGTCTAGTTCTGGAATGGTATAATGTAGTTTATTCACCAAACTAAATAAACATTTACGGGAATATCAGTTTTTTCATATGTTCTGAACTGTACGAACACTTTCTGCTCCTCCTATTTTTGGTTATTTGTTTATAAACACTATATTTGTCGTTTAATTTACATACAAATGTATGTAGATGTGTGTTGGTATAATATTTATAATATATTATACTTCTACTAGCCTAATTATGATACTTTTTAAGTTATGAGCAAATAACCACTCAAGACGCAGGGGTACGAACAATTTGTTGTAACTGTAAGAACATGTTTACATGGAAATGCAGTACACATTGAAAATAGACATTTTAAGAAGTTAAACACTTTGATAAAGTTAATCAAAAAGAACTTGGGTTTATTTGCAAGACAGAAAATAATTAATAAAAAAATTAGATCAACCCAAATGCAATCAAACAAAGAAAGAAATGACAAATATGTTAACTTCATAATATTATCTTATATAATTACATTACAGCCTGCTTAAAAAACATTACACCTTCCCTATCAATTCCACATAGTCATAATAAAAACATTACTTAAACTCAGTGATGTCGAGAAAACCCACTTGTAGAGAAATATATATGCAAAAACGGCTTGTTTGGGTTGAGAAAATATTTTACATAGAAGAGCGAACAACGTTTCGACCATCTTCGGTCATCGTCAGGTTCACAAAGAAAGAGGTAACTGACCGGAAGCTAACCACATGTTTGGAAGGGGTTGTGTAACTGAGTGTCGGAATGTATAGGGCGGTGTTAGATGTTTGAATATATAATATAATTTTATTTTATTACATTTAATATAGGAATAAAGGCGTTCCCTTATATTGGTTTATTTTGGGTTTAAGTTGTTGTATAAGTAAGGCTTCTTTAATTTTGTGTTTGTTTATGTTTGTTTCTTTATTTAGTATTTGAGTGTTTTTATGGTTATGTTGTGTTCATTTGACTTGCAGTGTTCGAAAACGTGTGAAGGTGACTTTTTATGTTCTTTGAATCTGGTTTCTATTTTTCTACTTGTTTCTTCAATATAGAAATCGTGGCAGTTAACACATTGTATTTTATAAATAATGTTTGTGTGGTGTTTGTCACTGTAGTTTTTACATAGGATCGACCTCAGTTTTGTGCCTGGTTTTTGAATAAATTTGGTATTAACAGGAGAAGGTCGAAACGTAGGGCTACACAACTGACCATTAAAGTAGATGCACAAACACTTTCCGCCCCTCCTATGTTTGGTTATTTGTTTATAAACAGTTTATTTTTCGTTCAATTTACATCAAAACTTGTGTAGATGTGTGTTAGTATAATATTTATAATTCATCCTTGTTTGATTATCCTAACCATGATACTTTTAAAGTTATGATGAAAAAACTACTCATGATGCAGGGGTATGAACACTTTCTGTCGTAACTGTGTTTTCCTATTAATTGATATTTCTTTTCATAATTATCATCTGAGTTATTCCAAGGATAGTCAGTGTTGTTATATGAACATTCATTCAAGTAAGATGTTGTAAAACAGTAATTTGTTGTAGGTCCAAATGTGACAACAACTACTCTTCCACCTGTTCCTCTCTGTCCTGAAATTCCAAGTATTCTTTCAACTGGTTGTCCACCAGACTGCCCTCCTGGAAAAGTCTGTGATGGTATTAGTTGTGTTGATCTAATAGATTGTCCTTGCATGCAAGAAAACAAGCGTTTCAAGGTGTGGACATACTTTAAGAATGAAATATATGTTGTATTTTAACTTTTATTTAGTTCAGATGTAGTAGTATTAAATATACCAACTGTAGTAGTATTAAATATACCAACTGTAGTAGTATTAAATATTCCAACTGTAGTAGTATTAAATATACCAACTGTAGTAGTGTTAAATATACCAACAGTAGTAGTGTTAAATATACCAATAGTAGTAGTGTTAAATATACCAACTGTAGTAGTATTAAATATATCAACTGTAGTAGTATTAAATATATCAACTGTAGTAGTATTAAATATACCAACTGTAGTAGTATTAAATATACCAACTGTAGTAGTATTAAATATACCAACTGTAGTAGTGTTAAATATACCAACTGTAGTAGTGTTAAATATACCAACTGTAGTAGTGTTAAATATACCAACAGTAGTAGTGTTAAATATACCAACAGTAGTAGTGTTAAATATACCAACAGAAGTAGTATTAAATATACCAACTGTAGTAGTATTAAATATACCAACTGTAGTAGTGTTAAATATACCAACTGTAGTAGTATTAAATATACCAACTGTAGTAGTATTAAATATACCAACAGTAGTAGTGTTAAATATACCAACAGTAGTAGTGTTAAATATTCCAACTGTAGTAGTATTAAATATACCAACTGTAGTAGTGTTAAATATTCCAACTGTAGTAGTATTAAATATACCAACTGTAGTAGTGTTAAATATACCAACAGTAGTAGTGTTAAATATACCAATAGTAGTAGTGTTAAATATACCAACTGTAGTAGTATTAAATATATCAACTGTAGTAGTATTAAATATACCAACTGTAGTAGTATTAAATATACCAACTGTAGTAGTATTAAATATACCAACTGTAGTAGTGTTAAATATACCAACTGTAGTAGTGTTAAATATACCAACTGTAGTAGTGTTAAATATACCAACAGTAGTAGTGTTAAATATACCAACAGTAGTAGTGTTAAATATACCAACTGTAGTAGTTTTAAATATACCAACTGTAGTAGTTTTAAATATACCAACTGTAGTAGTTTTAAATGTACCAACTGTAGTAGTTTTAAATATACCAACTGTAGTAGTTTTAAATGTACCAACTGTAGTAGTTTTAAATGTACCAACTGTAGTAGTTTTAAATGTACCAACTGTAGTAGTTTTAAATGTACCAACTGTAGTAGTGTTAAATATTCCAACTGTAGTAGTATTAAATATACCCATTTTATTTAGGCATTAGTTGATATTTTTAACTACATGCTAACTGTTGTTTGCATTATTAAGTTATTTTTCAATGTTTTTCACAAGTGTGGTTTGCATTATAAATTTAATTTTTAATGTTTTTCACAAGTGTGGTTTGCACTATAAATTTAATTTTTAATGCTTTTCACAAGTGTGGTTTGCATTATAAATTTAATTTTTAATGCTTTTCACAAGTGTGGTTTGCATTATAAATTTAATTTTTAATGTTTTTCACAAGTGTGGTTTGCATTATAAATTTAATTTCTATTGTTTTTCACAAGTGTGGTTTGCACTATAAATTTAATTTCTATTGTTTTTCACAAGTGTGGTTTGCATTATAAATTTAACTTTTATTGTTTTTCACAAGTGTGGTTTGCATTCTTTCTTTATTTCTTACAAATTAACTTGCTTATCTTATTTGTTTCTGACTGTTTTTGATTGCATGTAATTTCACATTATTGAAAACATTGAGTGTTTCTTTTCAATATTAATATCTTTATGTACTTTTGTTATATTTATAATGTTCATTATTTTGTTGTTGTTTTTTATTCAACAGTCACGTGAATGTAGAGCTGATCTTTTGTACTAAAAAAGAATTCTTAAAGAAAAGGAAATTTATTGTAAATAAATACTTTTTAATAATTATCCAAATTTTATTTGGTTGTAAAAATAAATGAATACTCTTTATGGGAACAGAATAGTTTGTTTAGCTTGTAAATTATGTCATAAAATTTCACATTTTATTTAATTTGTTCTGATAAATTATTTTGTATTATGAAACGGTGTTATTGCATTGTTTTAAAATTAACCTTAGAATGAAACTAATTTGTTATTAGTATGAAATTATGCTGTTATTTATTACATTCTAATTTTACAAAGTTGACTAATTTTAAAATTTTATTTCTAGCCAGGAGATATTCTTGAAACAAGGGACTGCCAAACTTGTGTTTGTCATATGAAAGGACATTCACGATGTGAACAAAAAAAATGTCCCAAATGTCCTGAGGTAGGAAACATCTGAACCAGTTAACAGTTGTGGAACTTATAATGTTATGTTTAATGACGAAAACTTTTGCCATAAGAATTGTGTTCAATAGTAACAAAAATATCCAAAGTTTACCCTTTATTAAACATTTACATTTTTGGCTCTGAACATAAACAGCAAATTTAAGAGAAAGTATTTTGTTCTTAACTGTTTCAGCCAAAAATGAAAGAGAACCAAAACCAAATTTTCAAGATAAAGAAACATTTTAACAATAATTGGTTATTTATTATATGTATATATATCAAACTAAAGCTGAGAAATTGGATCATATTTTTGATTTTCTTTGTGACTTTTGAAAATATGATCATAATTGAGTCAATAAAATATAAGAAAATATCTTTTATTTTGTCTTATGTGTTTAAATAATAAAACAGTATTTAATGGTTTAAATAATAAAACAGTATTTAATTTGAGAAATTAAGTTAATGCTATTTTATTATAAAAAAATGTAAAACGTTTTTCTATATTTAGGGGGAAAAACAAAAACTTACTTCTGCATGTAAATGTACTTGTGAAGGCTGTCCAAAGGGCACTGTTCTGTGTCCAACAGATGGTCAGTGCATTAACAGCAATCTCTGGTGTGATGGAGCAATTGACTGCCCAGATGATGAAGTCAACTGTGAAAAACGTGAGATATTAGTCAGTGTGTGATTGATTGTAAAACAGTTACAGATATTTACAAATCTAAGTTTTTCTTTATGTGCATCTGTAGTTTTACTTTTATTATGTTCATCTTTAGTTATACTTTTATTATGTTCATCTTTAGTTATACTTTTATTATGTTCATCTTTAGTTATACTTTTATTATGTTCATCTTTAGTTATACTTTTATTATGTTCATCTTTAGTTTTACTTTTACTCTTCATTATATTCATTTTTAGTTTTACTCTTCGTTATGTTCATCTTTAGTTTTCACTTTTACATTCATTATGTTCATCTTTAGTTTTTAATTTTACATTCATTATGTTCATCTGTAGTTTTACTTTTATTCTTTATTATGTTCTTATATGGTTTCTACTTTTGCCTTCATTATGTTCATCTTTTATTTTCACTTTTACATTTATTATGTTCATCTTTAGTTTCACTTTTACATTTATTATGTTCATCTTTAGTTTCACTTTATTCTTCATTATGTTCTTAAATGGTTTTTACTTTTGCCTTCGTTATGTTCATCTTTTGTTTTCACCTTTAACTTTATTATATTCATCTTCAGTTTTTACTTTTACCTTCATTATGTTCATCTTTAGTTTTTACTTTTACTTTATTATGCTTTTCTACATATTTCACTTTTACCTTCATGAGTGAATCCATAGTTTTCAACTTTAATTCTTTCATTTGTTCATCTTCAACTGTTACCTTAAGTTATTTATTGTTTCCATCTATTTGTTGTATCCTCTAAATATGTACTTCATTTTATTTTCTGTTCATATAATTTTTTCTAACAGTATTATCATCAGAATTTGTACTGTGCATATCGTGGGTCAGACTTTTCTACATTGTCTTGAATCATGTGGTAAGATCATAAAATAATCATTATGGAAAGAAATATAATATGCTGTGTAATGTATAGTGTTCTATGTTTCTGTTTGATGTGCTTTGTAACTGTGTAATGTATAGTGTTCTATGTTTCTGTTTGATTTTCTTGAATCATGTGGTAAGATCATAAAATAATCATTATGGAAAGAAATATAATATGCTGTGTAATATACAGTGTTCTATGTTTCTGTTTGATGTGCTTTGTAACTGTGTAATGTATAGTGTTATATGTGTCTGTTTGATGTACTTTGTAACTGTGTAATGTATAGTGTTCTATGTTTCTGTTTGATGTGCTTTGTAACTGTGTAATGTATAGTGTTCTATGTTTCTGTTTGATGTGCTTTGTAACTGTGTAATGTAGTGTTCTATGTTTCTGTTTGATGTGCCTTGTAACTGTGTAATGTATAGTGTTCTATGTGTCTGTTTGATGTACTTTGTAACTGTGTAATGTATAGTGTTCTATGTGTCTGTTTGATGTACTTTGTAACTGTGTAATGTATAGTGTTCTATGTTTCTGTTTGATGTGCTTTGTAACTGTGTAATTTATAGTGTTGTGTGTTTCTGTTTGATGTGCTTTGTGACTGTGTAGTGTATAGTGTTGTGTGTTTCTGTTTGATGTGCTTTGTGACTGTGTAGTGTATAGTGTTGTGTGTCTCTGTTTGATGTACTTTGTAACTGTGTAATGTAGTGTTATATGTTTGTGTTTGATATGCTTTGTAACTGTGTAATGTAGAGTGTTGTATTTATACTGATATATAAATATTTATATTTATGTTATTCTGTCTTGAAACTAAATTTTTAATTTGCTAGTAACTCGCATCTTTAGATCTATTGTTTAATGATTACTTTGAGTGTTCAGAATGTGTCAATCCATTGTGGTATCAAACTTCCTGCTTCTCAAAATTTAAAATCCCCATAGGAAGAGTGCCCCCTTCTGAACATTAAAACATATGTATTTATCATTTACTGTTTTCTTGTGGTAGAAGTTTTTGATAATGGTAGAGGAGAGATTTACCCAAAGATTGCTAGAAATTAGTTCACCGAGAACTGTGATACTTTTCTGACATCACCTTTCACTAGTCTATATCATATACTCTAACAATAATAGTTTAGGTAATGTTTTTATTATGACTATGTGGAATTGATAGGGAAGGTGTAATGTTTTTTAAGCAGGCTGTAATGTAATTATACAATATAATATTGTGAAGTTAACATATTTGTCATTTCTTTGTTTGTTTGATTGCATTTGGGTTGAACTAATTTTTGTATTAATTATTTTATGTCTTGCAAATAAACCCAAGTTCTTTTTGATTAACTTTATCAAGGTGTTTAACTTCTTAAAATGTCTATTTTAAATGTGTACTGCATTTCCATGTAAACATGTTCTTACAGTTACAACAAATTGTTCGTACCCCTGCGTCTTGAGTGATTATTTGCTCATAACTTAAAAAGTATCATAATTAGGCTAGTAGAAGTATGGTATATTATAAATATTATACCAACACACATCTACATACATTTGTATGTAAATTAAACGACAAATATAGTGTTTATAAACAAATAACCAAAAATAGGAGGAGCAGAAAGTGTTCGTACAGTTCAGAACATATGAAAAAACTGATATTCCCGTAAATGTTTATTTATTTTGGTGAATAAACTACATCATACTATTCCAGAACTAGACACTGGGTTTATAATTATTGGAATTTAGCCAGCAAAAAATGTACTTCTGGCAATTTAGCACAGTCTCCATCATTATCTGCTTCGTCATCATGGCGAACAGGAAACAACTGTCCAGTGATTTAAAAAACCAAATTATTGAAAATTGTAAGTCTCGTGTGTCTCTTTCCGGTATTGCTACACAACGTAATGTACCAAAATTTACTGTTCAAAGCATAATTGCCAAGTTTAAACTTACAGGATCAACTTCTAACCTCCCTCGTTCTGGAAGACCCATTAAAATTCCAGAGAGAGCCAACAGGAAGGTTCTCAGAGAAGTTAGTTGGAACCCTCATTTAACACGTAATGTCATACAGAAACTGGTAAGGAAAACTGGGGTTGAAGTAAACACCTCTGCAGTTTCGAACATGTTACGCTCTTTTGAGTTCAAAGCATGCTGTCCTCGTAGAACTCCATATTTTACGCCTGTTCATTTAGAAGCATGATTGAGGTATGCAAGAAAGCATGTAGATAAACCCTTTAATTATTGGAAGAGTATTCTTTGGCCAGACAAGACTAAAATCGAGCTTTTCGGCCACAATGATGTTCCCAATATTTTCCGTAGGAAGGGGGAATGAAATCTTTCAAAGAACATCGTCCCTACAGTTAAACACGTAGGTGGCTCGATCATGCTATGGGATTCTTTCAGCTCTTCTGGTGTAGGCAGCCTTCACTGCGTCAAAGGAATCATGAAAAAAAGGAGAGTACATCGGCACTTATATCAAGAATGATGCTCATAACTTGAAGCTTGGGCGTTGTTGGATCTTCCAGCACAACAATGACCCTAAGCACACATCTCAATATGTGCAATCCTGGTTGCAGAGGAACCATATAAGCGTTCTGGAGTGGCCATCACAGTCACCAGATCTGAACCCAATTGAAAGCGTTTGGCATGAGTTGAAGACCAGGGTTCATCAGCATCATCCAAGAAACTTGCAAGAGTTGGAGGCCTTCTGTAAAGAAAAATGGAAGAAAATACCAGTTGAGTACTGTCAAATTATCATGGAGGGCTATGAGGAGAAATTTCACCAAGTAATTTAGCTGAAAGGCTACACAACTGACCATTAAAGTTGATGCACGAACGCTTTCCGCCCCTCCTATGTTTGGTTTATGAACAGTTTATTTTTCGTTCAATTTACATCAAAACTTGTGTAGATGTGTGTTAGTATAATATTTATAATGCACTATAGTTTCATTATTTTAACTGTGATACTTTTTAAGTTATGATGAAAAAACTACTCATGATGCAGGGGTATGAACACTTTCTGTCGTAACTGTGTTTTCCTATTAATTGATATTTCTTTTCATAATTATCATCTGAGTTATTTCAAGGATAGTCAGTGTTGTTATATGAACATTCATTCAAGTAAGATGTTGTAAAACAGTAATTTGTTGTAGGTCCAAATGTGACAACAACTACTCTTCCACCTGTTCCTCTCTGTCCTGAAATTCCAAGTATTCTTTCAACTGGTTGTCCACCAGAGTGCCCTGCTGGAAAAGTCTGTGATGGTATTAGTTGTGTTGATCTAATAGATTGTCCTTGCATGCAAGAAAACAAGCGATTCAAGGTGTGGACATACTTTAAGAATGAAAATATATGTTGTATTTTAACTTTTATTTAGTTCAACTGTAGTAGTATTAAATATACCAACTGTAGTAGTATTAAATATACCAACTGTAGTAGTATTAAATATACCAACAGTAGTAGTGTTAAATATACCAACAGTAGTAGTGTTAAATATACCAACAGTAGTAGTGTTAAATATACCAACTGTAGTAGTATTAAATATACCAACTGTAGTAGTATTAAATATACCAACTGTAGTAATATTAAATATACCAACTGTCGTAGTATTAAATATACCAACAGTAGTAATATTAAATATACCCATTTTATTCAGGCATTAGTTGATATTTTTAACTACATGCTAACTGTTGTTTGCATTATTAAGTTATTTTTCAATGTGTTTCACAAGTGTGATTTGCATTGTAAATTTAATTTTTAATGTTTTTCAAAAGTGTGGTTTGCATTATAAATTTAATTTTTAATGTTTTTCAAAAGTGTAGTTTGCACTATAAATTTAATTTTTAATGTTTTTCACAAGTGTGGTTTGCATTATAAATTTAATTTTTAATGTTTTTCATAAGTGTGGTTTGCATTATAAATTTAATTTTTAATATTTTTCACAAGTGTGGTTTGCATTATAAATTTAACTTTTAATGTTTTTCACAAGTGTGGTTTGCATTCTTTCTTTATTTCTTACAAATTAACTTGCTTATCTTATTTGTTTCTGACTCTTTTTGATTGCATGTAATTTCACATTATTGAAAACATTGAGTCTTTCTTTTCAATATTAATATCTTTTTGTACTTTTGTTATATTTATAATGTTCATTATTTTGTTGTTTTTATTATATTCAACAGTCAGGTGAATGTAGAGCTGATCTTTTGTACTAAAAAAGAATTCTTAAAGAAAAGGAAAGTTATTGTAAATAAATACTTTTTAATAATTATCCAAATTTTATTTGGTTGTAAAAATAAATGAATACTCTTTATGGGAACAGAATAGTTTGTTTAGCTTGTAAATTATGTCATAAAATTTCACATTTTATTTAATTTGTTCTGATAAATTATTTTGTATTATGAAACAGTGTCATTGCATTATTTTAAAATTAACCTTAGAATGAAACTAATTTGTTATTAGTATGAAATTATGCTGTTATTTATTACATTCTAATTTTACAAAGTTGGCTAATTTTAAAATTTTATTTCTAGCCAGGAGATATTCTTGAAACAAAGGACTGCCAAACTTGTGTTTGTGATATGAAAGGACATTCACGATGTGAACAAAAAAAATGTCCCAAATGTCCTGAGGTAGGAAACATCTGAACCAGTTATCAGTTGTGGAACTTATAATGTTATGTTTAATGACGAAAACTTTTTCCATAAGAATTGTGTTTAATAATAATAAAAATATCCAAAGTTTACCCTTTATTAAACATTTACATTTTTGGCTCTGAACATATCAAACTAAAGCTGAGAAATTGGATCATATTTTTGATTTTCTTTGTGACTTTTGAAAGAATAATCATAATTGAGTCAATAAAATATAAGAAAATATCTTTTATTTTGTCTTATGTGTTTAAATAATAAAACAGTATTTAATTTGAGAAATTAAGTTGATGCTATTTTATTATAAAAAAATGTAAAACGTTTTTCTATATTTAGGGGGAAAAACAAAAACTTACTTCTGCATGTAAATGTACTTGTGAAGGCTGTCCAAAGGGCACTGTTCTGTGTCCAACAGATGGTCAGTGCATTAACAGCAATCTCTGGTGTGATGGAGCAATTGACTGCCCAGATGATGAAGTCAACTGTGAAAAAAGTAAGATATTAGTCAGGGTATGATTTATTGTAAAACAGTTACAGATATTTACAAATCTAAGTCTTTCTTTATGTGCATCTTTAGTTTCACTTTTACACTTCATTATGTTCTTATATGGTTTTTACTTCTGCCTTCATTATGTTCACCTTTACCTTTATTATTTTCATGTTCAGTTTTTACTTTTACCTTTATTATGTTCATCTTTAGTTTTTACTTTTACTTTTATTATGTTCATCTTTAGTTTTTACATTTACCTTTATTATGTTCATCTTTAGTTTTTACTTTTACCTTTATTATGCTTTTTACATATTTCACTTTTACCTTCATGAGTGAATCCATAGTTTTCAACCTTAATTCTTTCATTTGTTCATCTTCAACTGTTACCTTACTTTTGTAACTTGTATTTTGTAACTGTGTAATGTATAGTGTTCTGTGTTTCTGTTTGATGTGCTTTGTAACTGTGTAGTGTATAGTTTCTTGTTCTATGTTTCTGTTTCATGTGCTTTGTAACTGTGTAATGTATAGTGTTTTATGTGTCTGTTTGATGTACTTTGTAACTGTGTAATGTATAGTGTTCTTTGTTTCTGTTTGGTGTGCTTTGTAACTGTGTAATGTATTGTGTTTTATGTGTCTGTTTGATGTGCTTTGTAACTGTGTAATGTATAGTGTTCTATGTGTCTGTTTGATGTGCTTTGTAACTGTGTAATGTATAGTGTTCTATGTGTCTGTTTGATGTGCTTTGTAACTGTTTAATGTATAGTGTTGTGTTTCTGTTTGATGTGTTTTGTAACTGTGCAATGTATAGTGTTTTATGTGTCCTTTTGATGTGCTTTGTAACTGTGTAATGTATAGTGTTTTATGTGTCTGTTTGATGTACTTTGTATCTGTGTAATGTATAGTGTTATATGTTTCTGTTTGATGTGCTTTGTAACTGTGTAGTGTATAGTGTTATATGTTTCTGTTTGATGTGCTTTGTAACTGTGTAGTGTATAGTGTTCTTGTTCTATGTTTCTGTTTGATGTGCTTTGTAACTGTGTAATGTATAGTGTTTTATGTGTCTGTTTGATGTGCTTTGTAACTGTGTAATGTATAGTGTTTTATGTGTCTGTTTGATGTGCTTTGTAACTCTGTAATGTATAGTGTTATATGTGTCTGTTTAATGTGCTTTGTAACTGTGTAATGTATAGTGTTATATGTTTCTGTTGGGATGTACTTTGTAACTATGTAATGTATAGTTTCGGTATTCCTGTTAAATGTACTTTGTAACTGTGTAATGTATAGTGTTTTATGTGTCTGTTTGATGTGCTTTGTAACTCTGTAATGTATAGTGTTTTATGTGTCTGTTTGATGTGCTTTGTAACTGTGTAATGTATAGTGTTTTATGTGTCTGTTTGATGTGCTTTGTAACTCTGTAATGTATAGTGTTTTATGTGTCTGTTTGATGTACTTTGTATCTGTGTAACGTAAAGTGTTATATGTGTCTGCTTGATGTGCTTTGTTACTGTGTAATATATAGTGTTCTATGTTTCTATTTGATGTGCTTTGTAACTGTGTAATGTAGATTGTTATATATTCCTGTTGGGATGTACTTTGTAACCTTATAATGTATAGTGTTATATGTTCCTGTTTGGATGATGTATGTAACTGTGTAATGTACAGTGTATGTTTTGTCACAGCACTGTCTTGTGTCAAGATATTTCTGTTTTTATGTCCTATTACAGCAGAAGTACCAGTCATTACCACTACACTTCCTCCTACAGTGCCACCAACTGCTAAGCCTTGTGTCACTGATGTACCTTATGGTAAGAATTTATTTTACTTTTAATGACATGGTATTATATGACACTATATATTTGTAATAGATTAAGATGAAGTGAAATGGTATCATTATTGTATGGATTTTGTTTAAAAAGTTTACTTTCTCAGTAGGATTTAAAATTAACAGAGTCAATAAAGGATGTCTTATCAGTTTTCATAGTAAACCATAAATCTTTGTAAAACAATTACTTTAATATTATATTAAACATTAGGAAGTAATGATGAAATGTTAACTAGTTTAGAAGATTTTGAGTAGAAAGTTCACCTACATATTAGAAAATAAGAAATGTTAAAAACTTTTTGTAAAAAAAAACCTTCCACATTTAATATCACTGTTTATTTTTAGGAGTTGCTGTGTGCACTGTCCAGAATGAATATATTTCAACATTTGACAAACTGGACTACAAATATGCAGTTTGCGAGCATACGTTAATGAGAGAGAAGGCACATCATTGGTATTCAGTATCTGGTAGGAAATGTTTTAAAATATGTTTTAATTATATATAATATAACGTGAACCTTTGTTATGATAATTTGTTATTCAAATATTGTATTGTGCATGTTGTCAGTAGTGAAGTGCTTCTGTGTTAATATTTTCATTCACTACTTATTCAGAAAATTCTACTATTTTTTTTAATGATAACTGTATAGAGTTTTGATTTATTTTATTATTCAAATATATATAAAGAAGTACCTTTTACAGTGAGTTCTATAATTTAAAGATATATTTATGAAAGCTGTTATGCCTTTTACAATGAGTTCTATAATTTAAACTTACATTTATTAAAGCTGTTATACCTTTTACAATGAGTTCTCTAATTTAAAGATATATTTATGAAAGCTGTTACGCCTTTTACAATGAGTTCTATAATTTAAAGATATATTTATGAAAGCTGCTATACCTTTCACAATGAGTTATATAATTTAAACTTACATTTATTAAAGCTGTTATACCTTTTACAATGAGTTCTATAATTTAAAGATATATTTATGAAAGCTATTATGCCTTTTACAATGAGTTCTATAATTTAAACTTACATTTATTAAAGCTGTCATGAACATTTATTTTTACCACATGTTCAAAGTTTATGTACAGACTATAAATTATTTATGAATTGCTATGCTCTGCTTATTTTAAAGCCAGCTATTTTCATTTTTGTTACATTTAAGAAGTTGCTATTTTTAAAGATAATTTTTTTTTGGTTTTGTTAGTTTTCAAGAAGTGCACTGACTCCAAACCTCAGTACTGTGATAAAGTGGTTAAAGTCATTATTGAAGGTTTGGAGTTTAGCTTGGGACCAACAATTAATGATTTCAAGATAGATAACACAGTGTTTCATCCTGACAATTTTTGGATAATATCAGAAAAGCTAAAAGACATCAGGATTCAGCGTGTGGGTCAAGAGCTTATTTTGAAATCCATACGTTATGGATTCGATGTTATAATTGATTCCCAACAAAATATTAAAATCAAGGTCAGTTTTGAACTATGTAATTATAATAAACACTTTAAACATTTCAGTTCTAGTAAACTCTTATTTTTCAAGTATGTGTACGTAAACATTTAATATTGGAAAGCTGCAATTATACTGTTGAATATAACTCAATAAATATTCATTTGAGATTAGGATATACTATCATGGAAAGCATACACTTCGTTTTTTTTCATTACTTAGTTTTTACATGAATATAGGCTTAATATCTGTATTTTTCTTGACTTGTGTGATTCAAGACTTAAGTTAGAGTATATGTTGATATGATTATTTAG
Organism: Tachypleus tridentatus; assembly: GCF_004210375.1. Classification (NCBI taxonomy): domain Eukaryota; kingdom Metazoa; phylum Arthropoda; class Merostomata; order Xiphosura; family Limulidae; genus Tachypleus; species Tachypleus tridentatus. Next base: position 128,894,705 of record NC_134836.1, on the reverse strand, counting down.
TTAAGAAGTTTGTTAGTTGTACCACAGTTGTTGTTTTAATAAAGTACTGGTAATATAAGACAGTGCCTTAGGTATATCAGAGAAAATTAGCATTACTTCTGAAGTTAGGTTACTTACTTAACCTTAAGTAGTAGAAACTGGACAGTGCCTTAGGTATATCAGAGAAAATTAGCATTACTTCTGATGTTAGGTTACTTACTTAACCTTAAGTAGTAGAAACTGGACAGTGCCTTAGGTATATCAGAGAAAATTAGCATTACTTCTGAAGTTAGGTTACTTACTTAACCTTAAGTAGTAGAAACTGGACAGTGCCTTAGGTATATCAGAGAAAATTAGCATTACTTCTGAAGTTAGGTTACTTACTTAACCTTAAGTAGTAGAAACTGGACAGTGCCTTGGTATATCAGAGAAAATTAGCATTACTTCTGAAGTTAGGTTACTTACTTAACCTTAAGTAGTAGAAACTGGACAGTGCCTTAGGTATATCAGAGAAAATTAGCATTACTTCTGAAGTTAGGTTACTTACTTAACCTTAAGTAGTAGAAACTGGACAGTGCCTTGGTATATCAGAGAAAATTAGCATTACTTCTGAAGTTAGGTTACTTACTTAACCTTAAGTAGTAGAAACTGGACAGTGCCTTAGGTATATCAGAGAAAATTAGCATTACTTCTGAAGTTAGGTTACTTACTTAACCTTAAGTAGTAGAAACTGGACAGTGCCTTAGGTATATCAGAGAAAATTAGCATTACTTCTGAAGTTAGGTTACTTACTTAACCTTAAGTAGTAGAAACTGGACAGTGCCTTAGGTATATCAGAGAAAATTAGCATTACTTCTGAAGTTAGGTTACTTACTTAACCTTAAGTAGTAGAAACTGGACAGTGCCTTAGGTATATCAGAGAAAATTAGCATTACTTCTGAAGTTAGGTTACTTACTTAACCTTAAGTAGTAGAAACTGGACAGTGCCTTGGGTATATCAGAGAAAATTAGCATTACTTCTGAAGTTAGGTTACTTACTTAACCTTAAGTAGTAGAAACTGGACAGTGCCTTAGGTATATCAGAGAAAATTAGCATTACTTCTGAAGTTAGGTTACTTACTTAACCTTAAGTAGTAGAAACTGGACAGTGCCTTAGGTATATCAGAGAAAATTAGCATTACTTCTGAAGTTAGGTTACTTACTTAACCTTAAGTAGTAGAAACTGGACAGTGCCTTAGGTATATCAGAGAAAATTAGCATTACTTCTGAAGTTAGGTTACTTACTTAACCTTAAATAGTAGAAACTGGACAGTGCCTTAGGTATATCAGAGAAAATTAGCATTACTTCTGAAGTTAGGTTACTTACTTAACCTTAAGTAGTAGAAACTGGACAGTGCCTTAGGTATATCAGAGAAAATTAGCATTACTTCTGAAGTTAGGTTACTTACTTAACCTTAAGTAGTAGAAACTGGTGAATGTGTTCTTTAAGAAATCGAAAGTTTAATCCTCATTAATTGAGCTAAACTTTTCATTTTACTGAATAATCCAAAAGAATCTACTCAGTAATAGAATATGTTCATGAATACAAAAATACCTGATTACAAACCTAACTTACACTTTCCATGTAAGCTAACTCATAATTTATATTGTATCTTGTTTTATTCAATTTTCAACATTAAATACATTCATATACTTGAGTATGTTTAGCATAATATATGAACAACAGTGGTACAAAATAGTCAATGAACAACAAAGTTTCCTTGTGAACAGCAGTAAGTCTGTGAATTTACAATGCTGAAATAGGGGTTCAATTCCACTATGTGGATACAGCAGATAGTGTAATATGGCTTTGCTATTAGAAAACACACATGAACAACAAAATGCCATTTAATATACTTGTGTACTTTGTAACACTACACATTTAATAAACAACAAAGTAACTTTTGATATACTTTTGTACTGTGTAACACAAGACAATTAATGAACAACTAAGTAACTTTTGATATACTTGTGTAATGTGTGACACATTTAAGCTACTGAACAATAAGAGACCAGCTATATAGTTAGGTGCTATTTAACACAAGGTAATGTATAAACCATAAGTCACTGGTTCCAAAGTAATGTCTTCTACAAGTTATCAAAGTCACTGGTTCCAACAGTTATGTCTTCTACAAGTTATTGGCCTAATATTCTTTTTAACAATGATTTAAATTTTATTTGTCTTGTGCATATTATGAACTTTTTCACCAAGTGACCAGCTGAAAGTATTTCTTGTATTTATTCTAATTTTAGATGTTTACATTTTTCACTTATTTAAGTTGTATTTGTTATATATTTAGGCATCTTACTGTCTTGTTTATAAAGTCTCTGGTCTTTGTGGAAATTACAATAATAATAAGAGAGATGATAAAGAAACCCCTGAAGAGGAACAAGTTTTATCAACTGAACACTTTGGTGATAGTTGGTCACTGAGTACCACTCAGAAATGTCTTCCACCTGTTTGTCCTGCAGAAACTATGAAGCATGCCTTAGAGATATGTGAACATGTCAGGTATGTGAATATTCCTTTAATATCCCTCTTATGAATGAATGACTTGCACTCTTGAGAAGTTATTAATCAATGTACATAGTATTCTATTTGTTTGTTTTTCAATAGTAGAGAAACCTTATAGTTAGCTGATGGACAGTAACCTTTACTTCCTAAACAAGTTGTCTTTAATAACAACTTTTGTTAGTCTGGTAAACAGAGAAAAAACCTTTTTCAGTTTTCTGGAGTCTTTTTAAATAATCTACTCTTTGTACTTTACTTTGTTATCAGCAGTTTAACTGATTTAGAAGCAGTGAAAAAAATCATTCTAAAATCTGAATAGTCAGTGTTTCAATAAACCATATCTAGCAGTTAAATATTTCCAGTGTAATTGATGTTAATTTGTGGAACTATACATTTACACATTCATATATGATGCATATATTGGGGTGGCTAAGTTTCATGATATCTTTACAGTTTCTGTGAAACTTAAACTTTAGAATTTGAAAAGTAAAATACAACAAAGGAAAATATTGTAAAGAATGTTGTATATATTTTTAGGCATAAACATTCAAAATTGTATGATTGTTTGAAAATTGCAGGTTCAGCTACATTTTCCAGAAAAGTGCACCCCTTTTCCGGGCCATTTTTCTCCTAATTGTCTTTTCCTTCTTTCATTCATGCAAATAAATAATCAGTATTGTTCCAATTATTTAGCTGACACTGATGTTTGAAAATCATATAAAATATGGACCTTCAAAATTGTAACATACAGTACTTGTATACATTATGTCATATTACAACATACAACAAGTATTTTCTATGATGATAGTGGTATTGCAAAGGTGCGGTGAGGAAAAGTTACTAACTTAACCACATTTGGAATTGCACCATATATACAGAATGTTACTCTTGCTCAAAAAATATTTAAATAAAAGACAGTGAAACAGTTTATTGAACAGAACAACTCAAATAAAGCCATATTAAAACATTTCATTTACATAAAATACTTGTATTTGCATGTTATACTATGTAAGGACTAATGCACTTAAGAGATTCTATAAGTAAAGTAGTTTTTCTTTATAATTATTTATGTAGTTTTTCCTAGAAATTTACTGATTCATTTCTGAAAAAATCCTGAATTTTTTCAACTTGTGTCTGTGCAGACCATTTCTATTTTCTACCATTGTACTGAAGACATGTTTTTTAAACATTCACTTTCCGTGGTATTTTTTTGGTTTAACAGTTAATATGAATCTTTAATCACAAAAATTTTGAATTCCAGAAAACCACCATTTGAGGTTTGTGCAAGTGACATGGTGATAGATACCTATATTTCTCTCTGTTTATCTACTGTTTGTGATTGTCTTCAGCGACCTGATAATGATCCTGAGGAATGCAAGTGTTCAGCCATTGAAAACTTTGTACAGAGTTGTCGATCAGCTACTAAAGCTCCAATTGGAGAGTGGAGAATAGCTCATGGCTGTGGTGAGTTTATTAGCAATACAGTTATTACTCATTTAAATTTTACCTTTGATAAATTACTATTTTCGTATATTATATGTGTAACAATTATTTATTGAGCTCAAAAGTTATAATGCACTAATCAGTCAGTAATGCACATCATTCCTTTACAGTGTGGAACTTATCATAGTGATGGACTTTATGTTATTCTTCAATAGAAGTAATGAAGTAATACTGTTTAACAACTATCATAGAACTAATAAGGGAAAACTGTTTAATAACTCTGTCATAGAACTATTAAAGGAAAACTGTTTAATACCTCTATCATATCATAACTCTACCATGTCTGTTTCATAACCACTAATTGGTAAGGAATCCCATTTGCTGTATATATCACTCAATAGTTTTTATCTTAGAACTAATCTAGGTGGTATCCTACATCACCCTGTCATTTATAACTTTAAATCACTACCTGAAAATTATTCCAGTTGGTTATCTATATTACTTGGCCATTCCTAACTTTAAACCACTACCTGAAAAGTATTCCAGTTGGTTATCTATATTACTTGGCCATTCCTAACTTTAAACCACTACCTGAAAAGTATTCCAGTTGGTAATCTATATCACTTAGCCATACCTAATTTTAAACCACTACCTGAGAAGGAATCCAGTTGGTTATCTATATCACTTAGCCATCCATAACTTTAAACCACTACCTGAAAAGGAATCCAGTTGGTAATCTATATTACTTAGCCATCCCTAACTTTAAGCCACTACCTGAGAAGGAATCCAGTTGGTTATCTATATCACTTAGCCATCCCTAACTTTAAACCACTACCTGAGAAGGAATCCAGTTGGTTATCTATATCACTTAGCCATCCCTAACTTTAAACCACTACCTGAGAAGTAATCCAGTTGGTTATCTATATCACTTAGCCATCCGTAACTTTAAACCACTACCTGAGAAGGAATCCAGTTGGTTATCTATATCACTTAGCCATCCCTAACTTTAAACCACTACCTGAGAAGGAATCCAGTTGGTTATCTATATCACTTAGCCATCCCTAACTTTAAACCACTACCTGAGAAGGAATCCAGTTGGTTATTTATATCACTTAGCCATCCCTAACTTTAAACCACTACCTGAGAAGTAATCCAGTTGGTTATCTATATCACTTAGCTATCCCTAACTTTAAACTACTACCTGGAAAGGAATCCAGTTGGCACATATAATATACAAGATGTAACATTCAAGTTTTTTGTTGAAATAAATTAAAGGTTAGAACAGTTTGAGTAAAGGTGACTACATGTGCACATGGTTTTTATACACGTAGAGTTAAAGTGTGTAGTTGTTATATATTTAGCAAGTAAAGTTTTATTGTTAATGAACTATGAAAGTATTTAGAAGATAAGTTGTTTTTTATGTGTATTAGAACAGTGGGTAAAGTACAAAATTAAGGCTGTTTACTTTAAAATCATTGGTTCATTTCTTATCCCACATAGCTCCAAAATGCCCACCTGGTTTAGTATGGCAAGATTGTGGATCTCCTTGTGAGAAGAATTGTGATAACTTCCAGAGGGAAGACTTAGTATGTCCTGCTGTGTGTGTATCTGGCTGTTTCTGTCCACCTGGATTGCTGCGTCATGGAAGGTTCTGTGTTAAACCTGAAATGTGCCATGACTGTAAGTACATTCTAGTGTCTGGAAATAACAAAACTGTATGACAGAGTAATGTTTACATAAGCTCTTTAAGTTTTTAAAACAATATATAAGAGGTTCACATTAAACCTTTTTTACCAATTAATTAATAAAAAATAAGTTTTAGCTGTTAATTCAATTTAAATACAATATATGAATGAGTTATCTAGATTTAACAAACTAAAATGTCAAATAAATTTAATAGAAAAAGAGAGAAAAGTAGAATCAAGTATTCATAAAACTGATCTACAATGAATGTAATAAATAAATTTGAAAACAATGAACTGGAAATGTTAATATAGTGTTAAATAGCTTTATAAAATAAATAACTGTAATATGTGTTGGGAAGTAAGTAGATCATTTTTCATTTAATGAGATGGTTAAATAATAATCTCTGACTGAGTGTGTTTAAAAGTTTAAAACATTTTTTATATTAATGAAATAAAATTTAATGTGATTCAGCATCAGCTGTGCACTAAGTTTAGATTGAAAACAGTTTCTTCACAAAATAAGTACAAATCTTTCCTTTCATAGTCGTTTTCACACAAGTATTAATCTCTTTCTTTGGTAAGACTTTTTACCTTAATTGGATCATTTTGTTGATAACAAGTTCCATGCAAATATGGATCATTCTGTTTCTAACTGTTTTCACACAAGATAAGTATGGATCATTCTGTTTGTAACTGTTTTCACATAAGATAAGTATGGATCATTCTGTTTGTAATTGTTTTCATACAAGATAAGTATGGATCAGTCTGTTTGTAACTGTTTTCACACAAGATAAGTATGGATCATTCTGTTTGTAACTGTTTTCATACAAGATAAGTATGGATCAGTTTGTTTGTAACTGTTTTCTTAGAAGATAAGTATGGATCAGTCTGTTTGTAACTGTTTTCATACAAGATAAGTATGGATCATTCTATTTGTAACTGTTTTCATACAAGATAAGTATGGATCATTCTGTTTGTAACTGTTTTCACACAAGATAAGTATGGATCATTCTGTTTGTAACTGTTTTCACAAAAGATAAGTATGGATCAGTCTGTTTGTAACTGTTTTCACACAAGATAAGTATGGATCAGTCTGTTTGTAACTGTTTTCACACAAGATAAGTATGGATCAGTCTGTTTGTAACTGTTTTCACACAAGCTAAGTATGGATCAGTCTGTTTGTAACTGTTTTCACACAAGATAAGTATGGATCAGTCTGTTTGTAACTGTTTTCACACAAGATAAGTATGGATCATTCTGTTTGTAACTGTTTTCACACAAGATAAGTATGGATCATTCTGTTTGTAACTGTTTTCACACAAGATAAGTATGGATCATTCTGTTTGTAACTGTTTTCACACAAGATAAGTATGGATCAGTCTGTTTGTAACTGTTTTCACACAAGATAAGTATGGATCAGTCTGTTTGTAACTGTTTTCACACAAGATAAGTATGGATCATCCTGTTTGTAACTGTTTTCATACAAGATAAGTATGGATCAGTCTGTTTGTAACTGTTTTCTTAAAAGATAAGTATGGATCATTCTGTTTGTAACTGTTTTTACACAAGATAAGTATGGATCATTCTGTTTGTAACTGTTTTCACACAAGATAAGTATGGATCATTCTGTTTGTAACTGTTTTCACACAAGATAAGTATGGATCATTCTGTTTGTAACTGTTTTCATACAAGATAAGTATGGATCAGTCTATTTGTAACTGTTTTCATACAAGATAAGTATGGATCATTCTGTTTGTAACTGTTTTCATACAAGATAAGTATGGATCAGTCTGTTTGTAACTATTTTCACACAAGATAAGTATGGATCATTCTGTTTGTAACTGTTTTCACACAAGATAAGTATGGATCATTCTGTTTGTAACTGTTTTTACACAAGATAAGTATGGATCAGTTTGTTTGTAACTGTTTTCATACAAGATAAGTATGGATCAGTTTGTTTGTAACTGTTTTCACACAAGATAAGTATGGATCATTCTGTTTGTAACTGTTTTCATACAAGATAAGTATGGATCAGTCTGTTTTTAACTGTTTTCATACAAGATAAGTATGGATCAGTCTGTTTGTAACTGTTTTCACACAAGATAAGTATGGATCATTCTGTTTCTAACTGTTTTCACACAAGATAAGTATGGATCATTCTGTTTGTAACTGTTTTTACACAAGATAAGTATGGATCAGTTTGTTTGTAACTGTTTTCATACAAGATAAGTATGGATCAGTTTGTTTGTAACTGTTTTCACACAAGATAAGTATGGATCATTCTGTTTCTAACTGTTTTCACACAAGATAAGTATGGATCATTCTGTTTGTAACTGTTTTCACATAAGATAAGTATGGATCATTCTGTTTGTAACTGTTTTCATACAAGATAAGTATGGATCAGTCTGTTTGTAACTGTTTTCATACAAGATAAGTATGGATCAGTCTGTTTGTAACTGTTTTCTTACAAGATAAGTATGGATCATTCTGTTTGTAACTGTTTTCACGCAAGTTAAGTATGGATCATTCTGTTTGTAACTGTTTTCATACAAAATAAGTATGGATCAGTCTATTTGTAACTGTTTTCATACAAGATAAGTATGGATCAGTCTGTTTGTAACTGTTTTCATACAAGATAAGTATGGATCAGTCTGTTTGTAACTGTTTTCATACAAGATAAGTATGGATCAGTTTGTTTGTAACTGTTTTCACACAAGATAAGTATGGATCATTCTGTTTCTAACTGTTTTCACACAAGATAAGTATGGATTATTCTGTTTGTAACTGTTTTCACACAAGATAAGTATGGATCATTCTGTATGTAACTGTTTTTACACAAGATAAGTATGGATCAGTTTGTTTGTAACTGTTTTCATACAAGATAAGTATGGATCATTCTGTTTGTAACTGTTTTCTCACAAGATAAGTATGGATCATTCTGTTTGTAATTGTTTTCATACAAGATAAGTATGGATCAGTCTGTTTGTAATTGTTTTCATACAAGATAAGTATGGATCAGTCTGTTTGTAACTGTTTTCACACAAGTATGGATCAGTCTGTTTGTAACTGTTTTCATACAAGATAAGTATGGATCAGTCTGTTTGTAACTGTTTTCATACAAGATAAGTATGGATCATTCTGTTTGTAACTGTTTTCACACAAGATAAGTATGGATCATTCTGTTTGTAACTGTTTTCACACAAGATAAGTATGGATCATTCTGTTTGTAACTGTTTTCATACAAGATAAGTATGGATCAGTTTGTTTGTAACTGTTTTCACACAAGATAAGTATGGATCATTCTGTTTCTAACTGTTTTCACACAAGATAAGTATGGATCAGTTTGTTTGTAACTGTTTTCATACAAGATAAGTATGGATCATTCTGTTTGTAACTGTTTTCACACAAGATAAGTATGGATCATTCTGTTTGTAACTGTTTTCACACAAGATAAGTATGGATCATTCTGTTTGTAACTGTTTTCTTACAAGATAAGTATGGATCATTCTGTTTGTAACTGTTTTCACACAAGATAAGTATGGATCAGTTTGTTTGTAACTATTTTCATACAAGATAAGTATGGATCAGTCTATTTGTAACTGTTTTCACACAAGATAAGTATGGATCAGTCTATTTGTAACTGTTTTCACACAAGATAAGTGTGGATGATTCTGTTTGTAACTTTTCATTCAACATATATGTAAATCATTCCATTTGTAATAGTTTCACACAGATATGAATCTCTCCTGCTTTTCATGCAACTGTAATATATGTATTTTATAAACCAATAAAACTTATGACTGTTTTGTATTAGAACCTTCACAAGATTATATTTCAAGTCCAACTGACTAACTTGATCTAACTTTTTAAGTTCATTTCTTCATTTTCAAATTCTTACCCCTCACATATAGTTTCCATCAATAACTAGAAACTGTGCCACACCCACTATTCCAGGGTAGAAAACACAAATTAGGGAAAAATAAAATCAGATAATCTAATATTTTAAACCATCACTTGATAGGAATTACATAAAATGAGCTTTTATCATAAATAGTTTTAATGAAAAAGATAAAACATAGAAATAATTATCTTAGAAAACTCATGATTGTAAAGAGAAACAATGATAATAATAAGTTTAATTTTAAAATTCAGTGGCTAGAAACTGAGCAAGTCTAAATATAAAACAAGAGACATTCTTGAATATTTGTAACTGTAATTACATCTCAAATTGCTCAGGAGATCAAGCTATGAGTTTAAAGTGTGTATTTGAAAAGAAACTCAGAGTCAGTCTATGAGTCACTGTGTTGTGTCTAGAAAAAACTAAATTTATAAAAGAAAATTGCTCTTCATAGTTATTCCAAAAATAAAATTACAGAAAATAATTGAGGGTTACACACAACACGATATGTTGCACTTGTAACATTTAATGAGGGTGTACACAACATGATATGTAGCACTTGTAACATTGGATGAGGGTGTACACAACATGATATGTAGCACTTGTAACATTGGATGAGAGTGTACACAACATGATATGTAGCACTTGTAACATTGGATGAGGTTGTACACAACATGATACGTAGCACTTGTAACATTGGATGAGGGTTACTCACAACATGATGTGTAGCACTTGTAACATTGGATGAGGGTTACTCACAACATGATGTGTAGCACTTGTAACATTGGATGAGGGTACACACAATACAATATGTATCACTTGAAATGTTGGACCTACATCATTATCATTTTCCTCTTCCTATCCCGCATATAACGTCCAATCAAGAATATATCCTGTAGCTGCCACAGCCTCATCTATTAGGCCTGCCATGCTCATGACGACTAGCTGCTGTACCATACTTCCTTTTTGGTATGGAAGTGGTGTCACTATCACTTTCATAAATACCAGCGAAACTTTGTAGAATGGATGGCAACTGCCTGTTGTGTAGAGGATGACGTTTCGAAAGTATTTCACCTTTTGTCTTTAGGTCAGTGTCAGGTCATTGTCTGCCTAAACAATGTATCAAAGAATACCTGAATTCTCATCTACCATGATTTGCCTGAGGGTTCCATCAACATTCTTCAATTCCATCTTTTGACACAAAATATCATAGAACTCTCACACTTGAACTGCTCCAACACATTGAATAGAAAGGTACCATGAAATGATGACATAGCATGTACTGAACTTGTACACCATCCATAGGTGATGGTCTGGTATGCAATTTAAATGGGTGTCTCATGTCACCATATGGTGAACTTGGAACTTAAGTGTAAATTCAAAGCAATATTAAGATATTTTTCATTTAGTAGTTACATAACTTCTTTATCTTCCCAGGTATTTGTAAAGGTTATGGTGACCCCAACTATTACACTTTTGATGGTCATTACTATCCTTTTCAAGGAAACTGTACTTATGTCCTTGCTCAACATCGCACTAACAAGGGCTACCGAGATTTCCAAGTTTTTGGTACAAATGTAGAATGCCAAGAAGAACCTAACACTGCCTGTTTGTCTGCAATAACAGTTCGTTTCAAGGGAAATACTGTGACAGTGGAAAAGGGAAAACAGGTAATGTGTAACTGTAAAGGTGAATCATTATGTGTGTTTTAACATCAAGACAGGTAATGTGTAACTGTAAAGGTGAATCATTATGTGTGTTTTAACATCAAGACAGGTAATGTGTAACTGTAAAGGTGAATCATTATGTGTGTTTTAACATCAAGACAGGTAATGTGAAACTGTAAAGGTGAATCATAATGTGTGTTTTAACATCAAGACAGGTAATGTGTAACTGTAAAGGTGAATCATTATGTGTGTTTTAACATCAAGACAGGTAATGTGTAACTGTAAATGTGAATCATTGTGTGTTTTAACATCAAAACAAGTAATGTGTAACTGTAAAGGTGAATCATTATGTGTGTTTTAACATCAAGACAGGTAATGTGTATCTGTAAAGGTGAATCATTATGTGTTTTAACATCAAAACAAGTAATGTGTAACTGTAAAGGTGAATCATTATGCGTGTTTTAACATCAAAACAAGTAATGTGTAACTGTAAAGGTGCATCATTATGTGTGTTTTAACATCAAGACAAGTAATGTGTAACTGTAAAGGTGCATCATTATGTGTGTTTTAACATCAAGACAGGTAATGTGTAACTGTAAAGGTGAATCATTATGTGTGTTTTAACATCAAGACAGGTAATGTGTAACTGTAAAGGTGAATCATTATGTGTGTTTTAACATCAAGACAGGTAATGTGTAACTGTAAAGGTGAATCATTATGTGTGTTTTAACATCAAGACAGGTAATGTGTAACTGTAAAGATGGTCTATTATGAAGTTAAGGCCAACATTATTATGTTGACCTCATTTTAGTTAAAAGTATAACTGAATAAATAGATAAAAAACTTTTGTTGTCTTTAAGTAAACTGAAGGTTGCATTGTTTCATCTCAAACAATTGAAAAGAATGAACCCAACAGTAGAAGTTATAACATCACTATTTTCAGCTGGATTATTTTGTTGAGAACATAACTGTAAAACAATGACATTTTTAAGCAAAATTAAGATTTAATGGAAACAGTCAAACAAAATCAGGAGTATCTACACATGTATTTCATGTGTAGATTCACTAAGAGTAATAATACTGTATTTAATGTGTAGATTCAGTGAGATTATTACTACTGCATATAATGTGTAGATTCAGTAAGATTATTACTACTGTATATAATGTGCAGATTCAGTGAGATTATTACTACTGTATATAATGTGTAGATTCAGTGAGATTATTACTGCTGTATTTAATGTGTAGATTTAGTGATATTATTATTACTGTATTTAATGTGTAGATTCAGTGAGATTATTACTACTGTATTTAATGTGTAGATTTAGTGAGATTATTACTAATGTATTTAATGTGTAGATTTTGGGAGATTATTACTACTGTATTTAATATGTAGATTTTGTGAGATTATTACTACTGTATATAATGTGTAGATTCAATGAGATTATTACTACTGTATATAATGTGTAGATTCAATGAGATTATTGCTACTGTATTTAATGTGTAGATTCAGTGAGATTATTACTACTGTATATAATGTGTAGATTCAATGAGATTATTACTACTGTATATAATGTGTAGATTCAATGAGATTATTGCTACTGTATTTAATGTGTAGATTCAGTGAGATTATTGCTACTGTATTTAATGTGTAGATTCAATGAGTGTATAACCACTGTATTTAGTTTAATTTGCAGATGTGGATATTTACTTGGTAAACATTAACTCATTGAGTGAATGTATTTGTTTTTTGTAATTTCCATTGTTTTTGTAACTATAGTATTATTGACCAGAATTTTAGATTCTAAGAGTATTCTATATATCTTTTAAAGGTAACGTTTAATGGGTACTTTATCAAAGAAAGTGACTATCCATTTGTGGCTGAAGGTTTTAATATCACAGCAGTGAGAGGTCGAAGTGCTGTTGTTCAAGTTCCTTCTATCAATCTTGCAGTTCGGTACTTTGAACTAAACTTTGGATTTTACATTGAACTACCATCTAAATATTACTGGAACAGTACAGAAGGATTGTGTGGTGGGTTTCTCTGTTTTGAAAGATTTATATAAATTATATTTTTATTATGGTTGGTTTCCTGAATTTATTTTATGTTGAAAATGAATTTGGAATCTAAAGAGGGTTGAGGGTATTATGTAACAACTTTTGTATTTACAAGTCACTTGAGAACCACAGCCTATATAAACCCTTTGTGGAGTGGCATGTATCATAACTACATTTTCTTATTGCTTTGTAGGTAGTCTGATGCCACCAACAATCTACTTCTTTTGTAACAGGTATTTAAAAGTAATTTCTGACACAAAATATTTATGTGATTAAGTCATAAATGTGTTCAGTTTTCTAAGACAAGATATATCACTTTATGGTATTCTAAAACTAATTAATATTGGTTAACTTGGAGCACCATAAACATCCAGAATAGAAACAATCTTGCAGTTAGTTCTGCCACAAATGTAATATGTGAGACATAGTAAGTGAGGATACAAAAACACTAAAATAAATGGCAAAAGCTATCTGTGTGTCACAGACAACAGTATATTTAATAAAATATACATACCAGTTCTGTTGCTGCATAGACAGATTATGAAAAACAAACAGAAAAGAGCTGGATGCTTTGGACATGACAAACTTTGATGTATTCATTTGAAATGAAAACTATGTTGTAGTATTGTAAAGATCTATGGAAATTGGAAAGGACTTGACAAGACGTGGCTCAAAATTATTTTAATATAACTCACTCAACCCTCTGTACAAACAAGAATAAATAAGTTTGGTTAAACACTGTATTATTTTAGCATACCTTTTGAAGTGTAGCTTAATTGTATTTTATGTCTGGCATAGCCAGGTGATTAGAACACTCAACTCATAATGTGCAGCTCACAGATTCAAATCCCTGTTTTATCAAACATTCTTGCCTTTACGGCAGTGGTAAAGCTATGATGAGACGGTCAATCCTACTATTCATTTATATAAAAGTGGCCCAAGAGTTGGTGCTGAGTGATGATGTGTAGCTGTATTCCATAAAATCTTTCACGGTTAGTCTTGCATAGCTTTGTGCAAAATTCAAAACAAACAAAGGATTGTTTTCAAGTTAATTTTGGTTTTATATCAAATATTTCAAGTTAATCAGTATATGAAGAAAATAAAAACAAAATAGTGAAATTGTATAATTATAGAAGGTTTCTCTTCTCACACAGTTGATGAAGATTCTCATTAATTGGAGCTATATACAAAATCTTATTTGACCATGAAAACTAGCTTCTACTTGTCTGAATATGGTTGATATTTCATGTTTTCATTAAACATTAATTTATCATATACATATGTATATAAAAATACTAGTACTGTTGTTGTACTTGATGCTGAAATGTTTATATACTCAACAAACAGTGGAATATTTGTCATATAGAACATTTCTTATGTATAACAAGGTACTGAACAACAGTGGAATATTTGTCATATAGAACATTTCTTATGTATAAAAAGGTACTGAACAACAGTGGAATATTTGTCATATAGAACATTTCTTATGTATAAAAAGGTACTGAACAACAGTGGAATATTTGTCATATAGAACATTTCTTATGTATAAAAAGGTACTGAACAACAGTGAAATATTTGTCATATAGAACATTTCTTATGTATAAAAAGGTACTGAACAACAGTGAAATATTTGTCATATAGAACATTTCTTATGTATAAAAAGGTACTGAACAACAGTGGAATATTTGTCATATAGAACATTTCTTATGTATAAAAAGGTACTGAACAACAGTGGAATATTTGTCATATAGAACATTTCTTACGTATAAAAAGGTACTGAACAACAGTGGAATATTTGTCATATAGAACATTTCTTATGTATAACAAGGTACCGAACAACAGTGGAATATTTGTCATATAGAACATTTCTTATGTATAACAAGGTACTGAACTCTTACTTTCCTGTACAATTTAGGAATATGCAATTTTGATGCATCAGATGACATGTACCATAGGAATGGATATGTAACAGACAATGTAGAAGACTTTGCCTATAGTTGGCTAACCAATGGAACCAGAGAGATGTGCACCATCTCTAAGATAAAGATCCCCACCCCACCCCAGAAATATGCAACTTTACGCCGACTGCCTGTGAATTTGTTGTTGATCCTATACCATTCAGAGAAGCTTGTAAGAATGACGTGTCATACAGTATGAAACCGTAGATCAGTGTGTCGTGCTAAACTTGAGTATGCTCAGCAGTGCTGTAAACGTGGTATCTCACTGGGAAAATGGTTGGAACTAAATAACTGTGGTGCGTGTAATATTTAGTGGTTTTATTAAATAACCGTGGTGCGTGTAATATTTAGTGGTTTAATTAAATAACCGTGGTGCGTGTAATATTTAGTGGTTTAATTAAATAACCGTTAGTGCGTGTAATATTTAGTGGTTTAATTAAATAACTGTGGTACATGTAATGTTTAGTGGTTTAATTAAATAACTGTGGTACGTGTAATATTTAGTAGATTAATGAAATAATTGTGGTAGTGTAATATTTAGTGGTTTAATTAAATAACTGTGGTACATGTAATATTTAGTAGATTAATGAAATAACTGTGGTACGTGTAATATTTAGTGGTTTAATGAAATAACTGTGGTACATGTAATATTTAATGGTTTAATGACATTTTTGTCATTTAAAAAGAAAGAGAAAGAAAAAGATCTCAGTTGACTCAACAGCAGTTCTTAAAAATTAACTATTGATGTTTGACCTGGGGATTCTGTAACTTGTTGACCTGGGCATACTGTAACTTTAACAGGCAATTTAGATTTTCTGATATACTTTTTATTTTCTTGAATTAATTAGAGGTAATCTCTTCTGTGTGTGTTATCTGTAGAAAGTTGTGTTTTTTGTAAACAGTTGAAAGTGTAGGTAGCTCAGACATATTCAGCTTGAACGTTATTCTGCTAACAGCTTTATCAATAATTATGATGTTGTATCCTTTGTCAGCAGCTTTATGTTTTAGGTAATTGATTTTATCTTTGAACTAATTGCAGAGAGTTCTGTAAGTTAAGATACAGAAGGTTCCTGAAGAAGTGATATTTTTATATAACATTAGAGTTTCTAGTTACCAAAATGCATGCATTTTTATATATATGCACGTGTTTGGTGGCTTGACCTGTAAATCCCACTATTCATTGGTAAGAGGGTAGCCCAAAGTATAGTGATGTCGACTCACTCTCTTCTCTCTTTGAGGTAAATCTATCTGAGGAATACCAATCATGTGTCAGCTTCTAATCTGTCCTAGTGATCATAAGCAGCCTTGGAGCTTAAAAAACACATGATATATATTCAGCAGTCAAGTAGAAACAAAATCAAAAGGGAGGACTGTGTTAAAAATGGCAAATTTAAAGCTCTGAGTAATAATATCATAACAAACAAAGAAAAATGTTCCACAAATCAAAATGAGTACAGGCTATTATTTGGGATATAAAATGTACCCTGGGTTTTGGAGGTGAATATAAAAGAAGGACCCATATTGTGGTGGGAATACACCATCTTTCAGTCTTAATCTCTCTTTGCCAGTCTCAGAAGAAGAAATTCATAAAAGTAAATAATAATAATAAAATAATCAAAATTTGGTCAAAAGATGTAGCAGTAATATGTTTTTGAAATTATAAATAAATAAAAGCTATATTTATTTCTTAATATCACAACATATATGAGTAATCTAAAGTATTGATCTAGTATTATGTTTCTTGATTTGAAATGATAAAGAATTGTGGTTTAAATGCTGTATTACTTTCATTAATTGAATACCACAAGATATATGAGTGATATATGTTCGTGCATGAAAGAACTAAACAGCATACATGCTGTTAGAATGTAGATGCACAAACAGGTATTTTGTGTCATGTAATTAGAAAAATGTAGCATTTTTGTTTTTTTAACCTAACTAAATAAAGTAACTTATTTTGTTTCCATTCCACAGGTTTTGACTGCCCCTCTAATATGATATTTGAATGTCGCTCTCCTTGTGTTAAAACTTGTGATAATTATAAAACTTTGTCCAGTCAGTACTGCACATTAGAACCTCACTTCTCGTGCTTCTGTTCTCAAGATAAAGTCCTCAAACAAGGGGAATGTGTGGATTCTGTTGTATGTGGTAAGTGTTACAAAATTATTACTACTCATTTTTCATGTTATTGTCCTTGAATTTACTCTACAATTTTATTTTCTTATAAGCAAATAGTAGTATTTGCTTATTGTCAGGTTTATAATATGAAAGTAGTATCATAAACATATGATACTAAGTTTTGTATGGAAAACATGCATTTTTAATTTTTTTTTTTTCATATACTTCCAGAAACCTGTGATGCAGAAGGACATGTGGTAAGTATAGTAGAATAATATTTCTATCTTGTCATGGTTAATGCAATGTTTAGAATTAAAGTTTTGTTGTGTATGTTACTTTTATATACACTGCAAACATTTCATAGTTGTATGTGTTTTACTGTTATTCTACATGTTCCAGGTGTTTATACTGAACATTTTATTATGAGTGTAGCCATTAGTACTTATGTTCAAGGTGTATAGACAACACATTTTTATGAATGTGACCATCAATAGATGTGCTGTAGGTGTTCAGACTTATCAAGAATTACAATAATGCTACTTGAATGTAGGTGGGAGATGAGTGGAGTAAAGGACCATGTGAAAAGTGTAGCTGCACAGAAGACTTGAAAGTGAAGTGCACAGAAACTCTCTGTCCACCCACCCCTGTGTGTAAAATAAACGAGACCCTGAAAATCATACCACCGAAAAATGGTAGCTGTTGTCAGACTTATATCTGTGGTAGGTGTCTCACTCTGTTTGTAATTTTAGAATTTGATAAGTTTTTATGTCATAATTCACTTTACATCAGCACTGTTTCTTCCAGAATCTGATATCATACTTAATTTTAAGCTCTGTTTAAAGTTTTTGTATCTCTACATTACAAAAAACGAGACCCTGAAAATCATACCACCGAAAAATGGTAGCTGTTGTCAGACTTGTATCTGTGGTAGGTGTCTCACTCTGTTTGTAATTTTAGAATTTGATACGTTTTTATGTCATAATTCACTTTACATCAGCACTGTTTCTTCCAGAATCTGATATCATACTTAATTTTAAGCTCTGTTTAAAGTTTCTGTATCTCTACATTACAAAAACGAGACCCTGAAAATCATACCACCGAAAAATGGTAGCTGTTGTCAGACTTGTATCTGTGGTAGGTGTCTCACTCTGTTTGTAATTTTAGAATTTGATAAGTTTTTATGTCATAATTCACTTTACATCAGCACTGTTTCTTCCAGAATCTGATATCATACTTAATTTTAAGCTCTGTTTAAAGTTTTGTATCTCTACATTACAAAAACGAGACCCTGAAAATCATACCACCGAAAAATGGTAGCTGTTGTCAGACTTATATCTGTGGTAGGTGTCTCACTCTGTTTGTAATTTTAGAATTTGATAAGTTTTTATGTCATAATTCACTTTACATCAGCACTGTTTCTTCCAGAATCTGATATCATACTTAATTTTAAGCTCTGTTTAAAGTTTTTGTATCTCTACATTACAAAAACGAGACCCTGAAAATCATACCACCGAAAAATGGTAGCTGTTGTCAGACTTATATCTGTGGTAGGTGTCTCACTCTGTTTGTAATTTTAGAATTTGATAAGTTTTATGTCATAATTCACTTTACATCAGCACTGTTTCTTCCAGAATCTGATATCATACTTAATTTTAAGCTCTGTTTAAAGTTTTGTATCTCTACATTACAAAAAACGAGACCCTGAAAATCATACCACCGAAAAAATGGTAGCTGTTGTCAGACTTATATCTGTGGTAGGTGTCTCACTCTGTTTGTAATTTTAGAATTTGATACGTTTTTTATGTCATAATTCACTTTACATCAGCACTGTTTCTTCCAGAATCTGATATCATACTTAATTTTAAGCTCTGTTTAAAGTTTCTGTATCTCTACATTACAAAACGAGACCCTGAAAATCATACCACCGAAAATGGTAGCTGTTGTCAGACTTGTATCTGTGGTAGGTGTCTCACTCTGTTTGTAATTTTAGAATTTGATAAGTTTTTATGTCATAATTCACTTTACATCAGCACTGTTTCTTCCAGAATCTGATATCATACTTAATTTTAAGCTCTGTTTAAAGTTTTTGTATCTCTACATTACAAAAACGAGACCCTGAAAATCATACCACCAAAAAATGGTAGCTGTTGTCAGACTTATATCTGTGGTAGGTGTCTCACTCTGTTTGTAATTTTAGAATTTGATAAGTTTTTATGTCATAATTCACTTTACATCAGCACTGTTTCTTCCAGAATCTGATATCATACTTAATTTTAAGCTCTGTTTAAAGTTTTTGTATCTCTACATTACAAAAACGAGACCCTGAAAATCATACCACCGAAAAATGGTAGCTGTTGTCAGACTTATATCTGTGGTAGGTGTCTCACTCTGTTTGTAATTTTAGAATTTGATAAGTTTTTATGTCATAATTCACTTTACATCAGCACTGTTTCTTCCAGAATCTGATATCATACTTAATTTTAAGCTCTGTTTAAAGTTTTTGTATCTCTACATTACAAAAACGAGACCCTGAAAATCATACCACCGAAAAATGGTAGCTGTTGTCAGACTTATATCTGTGGTAGGTGTCTCACTCTGTTTGTAATTTTAGAATTTGATAAGTTTCTATGTCATAATTCACTTTACATCAGCACTGTTTCTTCCAGAATCTGATATCATACTTAATTTTAAGCTCTGTTTAAAGTTTTTGTATCTCTACATTACATATTTTCTGTAATGTTGTGTTACAACTCTTTTATATCTCTACTTTAAAACTTTTCTATACCTTTTGTTAAACATTTTCAATAATTCTGTCTTACAAGTTTCCTCTATCTTTGTATTGTAACTTTTCTATATCTCTTATGTTACAATTTTTCTGTACCTGTGTGTTGCAACTTTTTTTATTCCTGTGTTACAACTGTTTTACATCTGTATTTGTATTATCAAACATCAGCACTGGTGTATTATAACCTTTCAAAAACTGTAAAAATAATTTTGTTTGTGTCTGTATGACACAATTGTGTTTTTGTATTTATAATTTTAAAGAATAGAAATATTTACAGTTTTTTTCACTGTAAATAATAATATTTTTTTAATAATATATTACACCAGAAATGGAAGTTAAGAAATGTAAAGAGATAAACCCTCCTGACTGTAAACTTGGAGAAGTGGCCAAGATTGATACAAGTAAAGAATGCCCAGTTTATGTTTGTGGTAAGTAATAATATTTACATTTGTTTAGTATTGTGTAAACTATAATATCATGTTTGTGGTAAGTAATAATGTATAGTTTTTTAGTTTTCTGTAAAGTAAAATATCATATTTATGTTACGTAATAATGTATAGTTGTTTAGTTTTCTGTAAAGTAAAATATCATATTTATGGTAAGTAATAATGTATAGTTGTTTAGTTTTCTGTAAAGTAAAATATCATATTTATGTTACGTAATAATGTATAGTTTTCTGTAAAGTAAAATATCATATTTATGTTACGTAATAATGTATAGTTTTCTGTAAAGTAAAATATCATATTTATGGTAGGTAATAATGTATAGTTGTTTAGTTTTCTAAAGTAAAATATCATATTTATGGTAAGTAATAATGTATAGTTGTTTATACATATCAAATTTAGGTTTGCGACAGTAATAATATATATATTTGTTTAGTTTTGTGTAAAATATAATATCATGTTTATGGTAAGTAATAATGGATAGCAGTTTACTTTAGTTTAAAATATAATATAATATGTTTTTGATAAGTAATAATGTATATTTGATTAGTTTTGTGTAAAATATAATATGTTTAATGTAAATAACAATCTATATTTGTGTAGTTTTGTGTATAATATAATATTTATGTGATTATGGTAAGTAATGTATATTAGTTTTGTGTAAAATATATTATTTTTATGTTTGTGATAAGTAATAATGTATATTTGTTTAGTTTTGTGTAAAATATGATATCATGTTTATGGTAAGTAATAATGTGTAATTGTTTAGTTTAGTTTAATTAAATTTGTTTAGGTTTGTGATAAGTAATAATATATATTTTTTGGTTTTGTGTAAAATATATTTATGGTGAACAACAATGTATGGTTGTTTGGTTTTATTTAAAATATAATATCATATTTATGTTTATGATAAGTAATAATGTATAATATTTGTTTAGTTTTTTTATAAAATATAATATCATGTTTATGTTTGTGGTAAATAGCAATGTATATTTCGTGTTCCTAAGTAAAATGCTTAGCTGTTGTTCATAGAAGAGATTCATCGTATGTTACATACTGTGTACATTATTTTATATATTGGTACTTGTTAGTGTTGATTTGTACTTAGTTGTCATCACAGCATAAAATAACCTGTTCATTTCTTAGAAATTCTGTAGTATAAAAATGTTGAGTGATGACACTAAAGTATTTAATGGGCTTCTATATGTTATCTGAGATATTCTGTGTAGGTTCTGTATTGAAGGTATCAAAGGTATTAGATGAATAATTCATGTTTGCTCTTTATGTTTTGTACAGTTTCCTTTACTATTATTAACGTTTGTGTTTTTCTCTCATTAGAATGTGATGAGAAAATGTGTCCTCCTCTGGAATGGCCTGTTAAACTGGACGTTGGTCAAGGAACAGAAGTCCACCCCTCTGGCTGCTGCAAACAGGTGGTTGTAAAGTGCTATCTGAACAAATGTCCTCCTGTTCCTGATTGCCCCAAAGGTTTTGAACTTCAAGTCAACAAAGGTGTATGTTGTAACATAAGTACTTGTGGTAAGTTGTGCACAAAAAGTTATGATCTGATTCATTATTTTATTAGTCATTTAACCATTCAAGTGTACTTTGAAATTTATTTATTTGGTTAAGAGAAGTATTAGTTCAAGAGAGTGAAATTTTCATGTATATAACATATATTGAGAAGGTTTGTGTTAGATAGTGTAACTGTAGCCTTTTTTTTATTCTCTGTTTATACCAAAGGCTCAAACAGGTGAAGGAATTTTGATTTTCATACCCAAACTGGATCTTCATCAAGAAATTCATTATTGGTTTTCATAAGAAATTCTTGCATGTTCTTCTTGGTGGTCTTAATGTTTCTAAAACACTAAAAGCCATTAAGAAATGCTTACTTGTCTTTTTTTTAGGTCAGGCTGTCCCTAAAATACTGAGATCTTTTTGGGAAATACATGTCTTTCTTGGAGGTCAGACTGTCCCTAAAATATTGAGAGCTTATTAGGAAATACAGGTCTTTCTTGGAGGTCTGATTGTCCCTAAAACACTAAGAGCTTGTAAAGATATACAGGTTCTTCTAGTAGGTCTAAATGTCCCTAATACACAGAGTTTGTTAAGAAATACAGGTTTTTCTTGGAGGTTTGAATGTCCCTAAAACACTGAGAGTTTATTAAGAAATACAGGTCTTTCTTGGAGGTCTGAATGTCCCTAAAACACTGAGAGTTTTTTTAATAAATACAGACCTTTCTTGGAGGTCTGAATGTCCCTAAAACACTGAGAGTTTTTTTAAGAAATACAGATCTTTCTTGGAGATCTGAGTGTCCCTAAAACACTAAGAGCTTGTAAAGATATACAGGTTCTTCTAGTAGGTCTAAATGTCCCTAAAACACTGAGAGTTTGTTAAGAAATACAGGTTTTTCTTGGAGGTTTGAATGTCCCTAAAACACTGAGAGTTTGTTAAGAAATACAGGTTTTTCTTGGAGGTCTGAATGTCCCTAAAACACTGAGAGTTTAAGTTACACGAGGTTCACAAACAGTTGTAATAACAGTTTAGTCTCAATTTTCCTTGCCTCTTATTTGTTTTAAACATTTTTAAATTTCAAGGTACAGTTAAAACGGTTTAAAAGTCTCTATTTTATTAATGTTTCTAACTTCCAAGATATATTAGAAATGTTTTCAAATTCATATTTATTAATAATTTTAATTTTCAATGTGAAAGGCCATGATGTATAAGTTGAACAAGGTTGGGTAGAATACACAGTTTTCAACATTTCCCAAGCAACCATACTGGCTCTATTGTTGTCATAAGAAAACAATGTTCCCAGCTGAGTAAAAATGTTTTGAATATATGTATGTCCATGATATAATTTGTGGCATGATGGGATTTGTAATTATTGGTAAATTATTAAAATATTGACCATGGGGAGGTTACCATAAAGTTAATCACTAGTTAAGTGCAAATAATGTTTTAACCATTGTATTTGTGAAAAAGTTCCTTGGTTATAATCAGGTATATCATCATGATGAAGTGGTCTCCTAGTTAGAATTGGATATTTTAGAACTGTGGAATGGTTTCTCGACTAGTATTGGATATGTTAGAATTATAGGAAGGTTTCTTGACCAGCATTGGATATGTTAGAATATTAGAAAGATTTGTTTTTACCAGAATTGGATATGTTTGAACCATAGCAAGGTTTCTTGACCAGAATAACATACATAAGAGCCATGAGAGTATGCCATGATTAAAATTAAATCACATACCAACTTTACTGAATAATAACCACCTCATCAACTGAATATTGACATGCCTATCCATTCTACCTGAATAATAACCACCTCATCAACTGAATGTTGACATACCTATCCATTTTACCTGAATAATAACCATCTCATCAACTGAATATTGACATGCCTATCCATTCTACCTGAATAATAACCATCTCATCAACTGAATATTGACATGCCTATCCATTCTACCTGAATAATAACCACCTCATCAACTGAATATTGATATGCCTATCCATTAAACCTGAATAATAACCACCTCATCAACTGAATATTGATATGCCTATCCATTCTACCTGATTAATAACCATCTCATCAACTGAATATTGATATGCCTATCCATTCCACTTGAATAATAACCACCTCATCAACTGAATATTGATATGCCTATCCATTCTACTTGAATAATAACCACCTCATCAACTGAATGTTGACATACCTATCCATTCTACCTGAATAATAACCACCTCATCAACTGAATATTGATATGCCTATCCATTCTACCTGAATAATAACCATCTCATCAACTGAATATTGATATGCCTATCCATTCTACCTGAATAATAACCATCTCATCGACTGAATATTGACATGTCTATCAATTATACCTGAATAATAACTGTCTCATCAACTGAATATTGATATGCCTATCCATTCTACCTGAATAATAACCACCTCATCAACTGAATGTTGACATACCTATCCATTCTACCTGAATAATAACCACCTCATCAACTGAATATTGATATGCCTATCCATTCTACCTGAATAATAACCATCTCATCAACTGAATATTGACATGCCTATCAATTCTACCTGAATAATAACCATCTCATCAACTGAATATTGACATGCCTATCCATTCTACCTGAATAATAACCATCTCATCAACTGAATATTGACATGCCTATCCATTCTACCTGAATAATAACCACCTCATCAACTGAATATTGATATGCCTATCCATTAAACCTGAATAATAACCACCTCATCAACTGAATATTGATATGCCTATCCATTCTACCTGATTAATAACCATCTCATCAACTGAATATTGATATGCCTATCCATTCTACCTGATTAATAACCATCTCATCAACTGAATATTGATATGCCTATCCATTCTACCTGAATAATAACCATCTCATCAACTGAATATTGATATGCCTATCCATTCTACCTGAATAATAACCATCTCATCAACTGAATATTGACATGTCTATCAATTATACCTGAATAATAACTGTCTCATCAACTGAATATTGATATGCCTATCAATTCTACCTGAATAATAACCATCTCATCAACTGAATATTGACATGCCTATCCATTCTACCTGAATAATAACCATCTCATCAACTGAATATTGACATGCCTATCCATTCTACCTGAATAATAACCACCTCATCAACTGAATATTGATATGCCTATCCATTAAACCTGAATAATAACCACCTCATCAACTGAATATTGATATGCCTATCCATTCTACCTGATTAATAACCATCTCATCAACTGAATATTGATATGCCTATCCATTCCACTTGAATAATAACCACCTCATCAACTGAATATTGATATGCCTATCCATTCTACTTGAATAATAACCACCTCATCAACTGAATGTTGACATACCTATCCATTCTACCTGAATAATAACCACCTCATCAACTGAATGTTGACATACCTATCCATTCTACCTGAATAATAACCACCTCATCAACTGAATATTGATATGCCTATCCATTCTACCTGAATAATAACCACCTCATCAACTGAATATTGATATGCCTATCCATTCTACCTGAATAATAACCACCTCATCAACTGAATATTGATATGCCTATCCATTCTACCTGATTAATAACCATCTCATCAACTGAATATTGATATGCCTATCCATTCTACCTGAATAATATCCACCTCATCAACTGAATATTGATATGCCTATCCATTCTACCTGATTAATAACCATCTCATCAACTGAATATTGATATGCCTATCCATTCTACCTGAATAATAACCACCTCATCAACTGAATATTGATATGCCTATCCATTCTACCTGATTAATAACCATCTCATCAACTGAATATTGATATGCCTATCCATTCCACTTGAATAATAACCATCTCATCAACTGAATATTGATATGCCTATCCATTCTACTTGAATAATAACCACCTCATCAACTGAATGTTGACATACCTATCCATTCTACCTGAATAATAACCACCTCATCAACTGAATATTGATATGCCTATCCATTCTACCTGAATAATAACCATCTCATCAACTGAATATTGATATGCCTATCCATTCTACCTGAATAATAACCATCTCATCAACTGAATATTGACATGCCTATCCATTCTACCTGAATAATAACCACCTCATCAACTGAATGTTGACATACCTATCCATTTTACCTGAATAATAACCATCTCATCAACTGAATATTGACATGCCTATCCATTCTACCTGAATAATAACCATCTCATCAACTGAATATTGACATGCCTATCCATTCTACCTGAATAATAACCACCTCATCAACTGAATATTGATATGCCTATCCATTAAACCTGAATAATAACCACCTCATCAACTGAATATTGATATGCCTATCCATTCTACCTGATTAATAACCATCTCATCAACTGAATATTGATATGCCTATCCATTCCACTTGAATAATAACCACCTCATCAACTGAATATTGATATGCCTATCCATTCTACTTGAATAATAACCACCTCATCAACTGAATGTTGACATACCTATCCATTCTACCTGAATAATAACCACCTCATCAACTGAATATTGATATGCCTATCCATTCTACCTGAATAATAACCATCTCATCAACTGAATATTGATATGCCTATCCATTCTACCTGAATAATAACCATCTCATCAACTGAATATTGACATGCCTATCAATTCTACCTGAATAATAACTGTCTCATCAACTGAATATTGATATGCCTATCCATTCTACCTGAATAATAACCACCTCATCAACTGAGTGTTGACATACCTATCCATTCTACCTGAATAATAACCACCTCATCAACTGAATATTGATATGCCTATCCATTCTACCTGAATAATAACCATCTCATCAACTGAATATTGACATGCCTATCAATTCTACCTGAATAATAACTGTCTCATCAACTGAATATTGATATGCCTATCCATTCTACCTGAATAATAACCACCTCATCAACTGAATGTTGACATACCTATCCATTCTACCTGAATAATAACCACCTCATCAACTGAATATTGATATGCCTATCCATTCTACCTGAATAATAACCACCTCATCAACTGAATATTGATATGCCTATCCATTCTATATGATTAATAACCATCTCATCAACTGAATATTGATATGCCTATCCATTCTACCTGAATAATATCCACCTCATCAACTGAATATTGATATGCCTATCCATTCTACCTGAATAATATCCACCTCATCAACTGAATATTGATATGCCTATCCATTCTACCTGAATAATAACCATCTCATCAACTGAATATTGACATGCCTATCAATTCTACCTGAATAATAACTGTCTCATCAACTGAATATTGATATGCCTATCCATTCTACCTGAATAATAACCACCTCATCAACTGAATGTTGACATACCTATCCATTCTACCTGAATAATAACCACCTCATCAACTGAATATTGATATGCCTATCCATTCTACCTGAATAATAACCACCTCATCAACTGAATATTGATATGCCTATCCATTCTACCTGAATAATAACCACCTCATCAACTGAATATTGATATGCCTATCCATTCTACCTGAATAATATCCACCTCATCAACTGAATATTGATATGCCTATTTATTCTACTTGAATAATAACCTCCTCATTAACTGCACATGGATATTTATTTTTGTAATATTTAAAGTATGTTAATTTTTTATGTTTGACAATATGTTACATATCTTATTTTCTAAAACACTTACAAAGATGTCAACCATTACGATTTGTGAGTAATCATTACGATTTTGGTGTCTACATTATGACTATACACTCATACAGACAAATATTACGACTTGTTGCAACTCCCAAATTATTATATATTATATAGGCCTATACAATAAAGTGATAAATTGTTCCCCCAGGGCTTGAAAGGGGTGAAAAGAAAATTTCTAGCTAGATACAAATAAATTTTCATACTAAATAAAAGACATAGTCCAAATGGCTACTTGCAATAATCATGTTTGTGCTTGAAATAATAAAAAATATTTGTATCTCCCACGTCTACCAATAGTTTGAGTGCAGTGCTTCTCCATACTGGATAAGTGGGGGAATCCATAGTTATGTTATCAGTGCTTGTCAGCCAATCAGCGCTCTTGTAGATGGGTATTTCTAGTTTTCTAAGCGGCATAGAAACATCAATGCAATCGTTCACAAGCTGGAAAAAAAGAGGCCTTGTTCATCAGATTGTCTTGTTTCTGGTAAATCTAAAAGGACTAAAACTGTGAAAGGGCTCTGTCTACAATCATTACATTCAGTCATTTGAACTAGTTGGCATCTCTGTACATGCTGGATTTAAATGCAGAAACAGTATAGAATGAAAAGGCATAAAACTGAAAGTTTCACTCTATGGGTCACACCCTAACCTTTAACAATCTTTTTGGCTTTTTCAATGGAGTTTACAGTTTGGTAATTCTGTAAGTAAAATCTTTGTGTTCCTCTGTTCATTACATTGTATGTTTAATAAAGTTAAATTTATTTCTTACTATACTTATTTTATTTTTCTTTGCTTTTCTGGTTTTATTAGAGAAGAAAGATGTGTGTGTTTATAAGCACACGTACGAAACAGTGGATGGAATGGAGAGAAAATTAAAGCCTGAAGAGCAGTACAGTCGAGAATATGAGGTAACATGTGTTTAGGGTTGAAGAAAAATTTAGTGGCTTTTAATTTTAGTTACATATAATCATAGAAAATTGTAGGTCATCCTACATATTTACAGGCATGCTTCGGAAAGATAAGTGGCAGTCATACAAAGAAACTATAAGATACAATGGGTACTATGCCATGCAGGTGTAATGAAATCTTATATAAAAATAGCAAGGTTCTTATATTTTACACTTAGTTTAAAAGAGATTTAGGAATGTATGTGTAATTTTACATCATTTTAGTTCATTACGTGAGAAACCTCCTGATGCAAGTTTCTGGGTGTTTGTTTGCAATGAAAATTTGCTTAGTCTTATCTTGCAGAATCACAGGTCAAAGGCCATGTCATCATGTTTGTTGATTTGCATTTAAAACTTTATTTAACGTCTATTTTATAAATTTATTTGAGTATGTTTGGTATCAAATTGTAGATTATAATTCAAGTTTTAGTATTGTATATTAGTTAATTTATTAATTCAAAACAAATATTAACACCTAAATATTGATTTTTTAGTGAGTCGTGTGGTATGTTGAATGCACCACAGGTTCAAATTAGATGTTTATTATGTCAAAATACTAGGTCTATAGTTTTGTACAAATTGGGGACTCAGATTACCTATACTGACAAGCTAGAGTATAAAATAAGAACCTCGTATCTTTTAATTTTGCTGAGATATTGCGTATGAACTATATCAAACACAGTGGCCTCGGTCACCTCTTTCTATTTTTGGAAACAGTTCCTTATAAACACTTATTTGTGTATATGATATGTAACTAACCAATCAAAACCTTAGAATTTCCCCTCATGGCTTTCCCGGTCATTTTCATGTGTTAAGACACCATATCACTTTTTCCAAACAAGAATTCAAGGAGATAGGTTACATCTTTAGTTTGGTGGGAATTTTTTTTTTTTTCTTTTAGGCTGATATACATCTCAGTTACTTAATTTGATAAATTATAATGAAATTCTATAGTACCAATATGGTAATTTATGATTTTGTGGTTATTTCAATGTGCATGTAAAACAAAAAAAAATTATTTCACATTCTCCATGTGCAAAAATTTCTTAAGGTTTAGCAAGAAACAAGAATAATCAACCAATCAAGAAGAGATAATTGTTTGCTTTACTTCTTTATTTAATGTATTTAAAAAAAAATAAGTTTAATAACTTGTTTATAAATAGTATTAATCTGTAATCATATACAAAGTATAATTATTGAAATGTGACTGTATATTACAAAATACTAGTCCACTTAAGGTCAGTGTTATATTATTGAATACAGTAAAATGAGTACACATGCACTACATCAATACAAATTTTGTAGTGTTAGCCAGGAATGGCCTGAAGGTAAATATAATAAATAATGAGACTTCAGCAATTTAAACTAAACATTTTTACATTTGTGTAATAATCTATTATCGTTCTAGAATGAGAAAAGCCAATTTGCAGTTATTTCCTAATTTTTATTACAGTTACAGGGTTGGTCATGTGTACAACCCCCACCCCTCATAGTTAAGGTATAGAAAATAACACATAATATAAAGTATCACTGAAAACAAACATTTGAAATGTATTTAGGGGGTTTTAGAAATTACACATATAATATTTTGAGATGAAAAATAGTTTTTAACCATAACATTAGATCACTTTGCACTCAGACTAGTAACAAAACATAACATTAAATCACTTTGCACTCAGACTAGTAACAAAACAGATTCATTATTTTCACAAATAAATCTTTACTAAAGATACTTCATTAATAAAACAAGTCTTTTAACATTTACTAAAAGTCTATTACAACGGTTATAGTTCAAATACGTAAATGTGTATTCATTTGTGTTGTCCCAAGTCTGTCATGAAAGGGTTAATTTAGAGGTGTAATCTTATGGATCAAATGTTATATTATTAGTTTCAATATAAAAATTTTTTATTTAATCCTAGGAACATGGAAACAATAAGTATTTCACTTCAAACACAATCTCACAGCTGTTTGTTTTAAGTGTTTACAGCATTTCAAAGTAATTACCAATTTAATACTGAATACAAGATTCATTACAAAAAAGTTTCTCATGATTTTGCATGAAGTATTCAGTAATGTCTAAGAACTTTAAAAAGTAACTGTTTAAGTAAGAAATGAATAGTTATTAACCATGACCACATAATTTACATGAAAAGAATATTATAATGTTTAACTACTTAACAGTTGTATTGTTGGTATCTGTGGAATTTAAACAAATGTAAACACTTGTCTACTTTTCTTAACAGTTGTATTGTTGGTATCTGTGGAATTTAAACAAATGTACATACTTGTCTACTTTTCTTAATAGTTGTATTGTTGGTATCTGTGAAATTTAAACAAATGTACATACTTGTCTACTTTTCTTAACAGTTGTATTGTTGGTATCTGTTGAATTTAAACAAATGTACATACTTGTCTACTTTTCTTAACAGTTGTATTGTTGGTATCTGTGAAATTTAAACAAATGTACATACTTGTCTACTTTTCTTAACAGTTGTATTGTTGGTATCTGTGGAATTTACACAAATGTACAAACTTGTCTACCTTTTTTAACAGTTGTATTGTTGGTATCTGTGGGATTAAAACAAATGTACATACTTGTCTACCTTTCATAACAGTTGTATTGTTGGTATCTGTGGGATTAAAACAAATGTACATACTTGTCTACCTTTCATAACAGTTGTATTGTTGGTATCTGTGGAATGTAAACAAATGTACATACTTGTCTACCTTTCTTAACAGTTGTATTGTTGGTATCTGTGGAATTTAAACAAATGTACAAACTTGTCTACCTTTCTTAACAGTTGTATTGTTGGTATCTGTGGAATTTAAACAAATGTACATACTTGTCTACCTTTCATAACAGTTGTATTGTTGGTATCTGTGGAATTTAAACAAATGTACATGTCTACCTTTCTTAATAGTTGTATTGTTCGTATCTGTGGAATTTAAACAAATGTACATGTCTACCTTTCTTAATAGTTGTATTGTTGGTACCTGTGGAATTTAAACAAACATATATGCATGTCTTCCTTTCTTAATAGTTGTATTGTTGGTATCTGTGGAATTTAAACAAACATATGTGCATGTCTTCCTTTCTTAATAGTTGTGTTGTTGGTATCTGTGGAATTTAAACAAATGTACTTGTCTACCTTTCTTAACAGTTGTTTTGTTGGTATTTGTGGAATTTAAACAAATGCACATGTCTACGTTTCTTAACAGTTGTTTTGTTGATATCTGTGGAATTTAAACAAAATATGTACATGTCTTCCTTTCTTAATGGTTGTATTGTTGGTATCTGTGAAATTTAAACAAACATATGTACATGTCCACCTTTCTTAACATTTGTATTGTGCGTATCTGTGGATAATGTCCTTCATATGACCCCATAAGAAAGAAGGTAATGTCATCTGACAATGTTATATGTATAGGATCAACTCATTGCAACTCCTTTTGTGTTTGACAAGCTCTTTGACTCTTTAAATTGTTGGTATCACTTCTGTATGGAATTCTAAACTGACAAACTTTTCCATCCACTCTACAATAATGTCTTAGCACTCTACTACTCAACTTTCTCTCTTATGTGCACAGGATCATATTGTCATAGCAGTAGAACAGTCTATTTTATCTTTATCACCCATAATTTTCTTTATGTAATATAGTAATCAACTTCCCTCTCTTGTGCATAGGAAACACACAACCTTTTTCTTGATGAAGTTCTCAACTGGTAGATTCTGTCTGTACTGTGCGATATTGTTTTAGCACCTGAATCATCTCTTTTACCTTTGTCACCCATAACTTTCTTTATATAATATAATAATCAACTTCCCCTTTCGTGCTGATTGGCCACACCCAACCTTCTCATTATTGTTCTTAACTGATAGACCCTGTCTATACACTCTGATATTGTGTTAGTACTAGAATACTGTGTTTTACCTTTGTCACCCATAACTTTCTTTATATAATATAATAATCAACTTCCCCTTTCGTGCTGATTGGCCACACCCAACCTTCTCATTATTGTTCTTAACTGGTAGACCCTGTCTATACACTCTGATATTGTGTTAGTACTAGAATACTGTGTTTTACCTTTGTCACCCATAACTTTCTTTATATAATATAATAATCAACTTCCCCTTTCGTGCTGATTGGCCACACCCAACCTTCTCATTATTGTTCTTAACTGATAGACCCTGTCTATACACTCTGATATTGTGTTAGTACTAGAATACTGTGTTTTACCTTGTCACCCATAACTTTCTTTATATAATATAATAATCAACTTCCCTTTCGTGCTGATTGGCCACACCCAACCTTCTCATTATTGTTCTTAACTGGTAGACCCTGTCTATACACTCTGATATTGTGTTAGTACTAGAATACTGTGTTTTACCTTTGTCACCCATAACCTTCTTTATATAATATAATAATCAACTTCCCCTTTCTTGTTCATTGGCCACACCCAACCTTCTCATTATTGTTCTTAACTGGTAGACCCTGTCTATACACTCTGATATTGTGTTAGTATTAGAATACTCTGTTTTACCTTTGTCACCCATAACTTTCTTTATATAATATAATAATCAACTTCCCCTTTCGTGCTGATTGGCCACACCCAACCTTCTCATTATTGTTCTTAACTGGTAGACCCTGTCTATACACTCTAATATTGTGTTAGTATTAGAATACTCTCTTTTACCTTTGTCACCCATAACTTTCTTTATATAATATAATAATCAACTTCCCCTTTCTTGTTGATTGGCCACACCCAACCTTCTTATTGATAAAGTTCTTAACTTTTAGGCCCTGTCCATACACTTTATGATATTATTTTCAGACTCATTCTATACTAGGTTGAATTAAGAAGGACAACAGATGTGTAAAATTATATTTATAAACTGTATACTTTGTGTTAATATGTTTGTATGATTTCTTTCTAATTATAGCAATAGATCTAACATTGGTTATATGTAGTTAATTAAATTATTTGAATAATTGTTTTCTGTAGTGAGCAATTTATAAATAATTTTCAAAAGTTCCTTGATAGACAATCATATAATATTGTTAGTAATACAGTTGATTAAAATTCAGTTCTAAACATTTTTGTATTTTTATCTTGCAAGCCTGATTCCACTTGGCCTGATGGACTGTGTCGAAACTGCACATGCACAGGAAGTAATGGGAAATTTACATTTAACTGTCGTGTGGAAATTTGCCCCAAGATATCTGATTTCATTGACAAAGATGTAAGTAGATCCCTTGTTTTTGTTCTATTAGTGGTTCATTAGGTAAAGATGTAAGTAGATCCCTTCTTTTTGTTCTGTTAGTGGTTCATTAGGTAATGATGTGAGTAGATCCCTTCTTTTTGTTCTATTAGTGATTCATTAGGTAAAGATGTAAGTAGATCCCTTCTTTTTGTTCTGTTAGTGGTTCATTAGGTAAAGATGTAAGTAGATCACTTCTTTTTGTTCTGTTAGTGGTTCATTAGGTAAAGATGTAAGTAGATCCCTTCTTTTTGTTCTGTTAGTGGTTCATTAGGTAAAGATGTAAGTAGATCCCTTCTTTTTGCTCTGTTAGTGGTTCATTAGGTAAAGATGTAAGTAGATCCCTTCTTTTTCCTCTGTTAGTGGTTCATTAGGTAAAGATGTAAGTAGATCCCTTTTTTTTGCTCTGTTAGTGGTTCATTAAGTAAAGATGTAAGTAGATCCCTTCTTTTTGTTCTGTTAGTGGTTCATTAGGTAAAGATGTAAGTAGATCCCTTCTTTTTGTTCTGTTAGTGGTTCATTAGGTAAAGATGTAAGTGGATCTCTTCTTTTTGTTCTGTTAGTGGTTCATTAGGTAAAGATGTAAGTAGATCCCTTCTTTTTGTTCTGTTAGTGGTTCATTAGGTAAAGATGTAAGTGGATCCCTTCTTTTTGTTCTGTTAGTGGTTCATTAGGTAATGATGTAAGTAGATCCCTTCTTTTTGTTCTATTAGTGATTCATTAGGTAAAGATGTAAGTAGATCCCTTGTTTTTGTTCTATTAGTGGTTCATTATGGTAAAGATGTAAGTAGATCCCTTCTTTTTGTTCTGTTAGTGGTTCATCAGGTAAAGATGTTAGTAGATCCATTCTTTTTGTTCTGTTAGTGGTTCATTAGGTAATGATGTAAGTAGATCCCTTCTTTTTGTTCTATTAGTGATTCATTAGGTAAAGATGTAAGTAGATCCCTTCTTTTTGCTCTGTTAGTGGTTCATTAGGTAAAGATGTAAGTAGATCCCTTCTTTTTGTTCTGTTAGTGGTTCATTAGGTAAAGATGTAAGTAGATCCATTCTTTTTGTTCTGTTAGTGGTTCATTAGGTAAAGATGTAAGTAGATCCCTTGTTTTTGTTCTATTAGTGGTTCATTAGGTAAAGATGTAAGTAGATCCCTTCTTTTTGTTCTGTTAGTGGTTCATCAGGTAAAGATGTTAGTAGATCCATTCTTTTTGTTCTGTTAGTGGTTCATTAGGTAAAGATGTAAGTAGATCCATTCTTTTTGTTCTGTTAGTGGTTCATTAGGTAATGATGTAAGTAGATCCCTTCTTTTTGTTCTATTAGTGATTCATTAGGTAAAGATGTAAGTAGATCCCTTCTTTTTGTTCTGTTAGTGGTTCATTAGGTAAAGATGTAAGTAGATCACTTCTTTTTGTTCTGTTAGTGGTTCATTAGGTAAAGATGTAAGTAGATCCCTTCTTTTTGTTCTGTTAGTGGTTCATTAGGTAAAGATGTAAGTAGATCCCTTCTTTTAGTTCTGTTAGTGGTTCATTAGGTAAAGATGTAAGTAGATCCCTTCTTTTTGCTCTGTTAGTGGTTCATTAGGTAAAGATGTAAGTAGATCCCTTCTTTTTGTTCTGTTAGTGGTTCATTAGGTAAAGATGTAAGTAGATCCCTTCTTTTTGTTCTGTTAGTGGTTCATTAGGTAAAGATGTAAGTAGATCCCTTCTTTTTGTTCTGTTAGTGGTTCATTAGGTAAAGATGTAAGTAGATCCCTTCTTTTTGTTCTGTTAGTGGTTCATTAGGTAAAGATGTAAGTAGATCCCTTCTTTTTGTTCTGTTAGTGGTTCATTAGGTAAAGATGTAAGTAGATCCCTTCTTTTTTTGCTCTGTTAGTGGTTCATTAGGTAAAGATGTAAGTAGATCCCTTCTTTTTGCTCTGTTAGTGGTTCATTAGGTAAAGATGTAAGTAGATCCCTTTTTTTTGCTCTGTTAGTGGTTCATTAGGTAAAGATGTAAGTAGATCCCTTCTTTTTGTTCTGTTAGTGGTTCATTAGGTAAAGATGTAAGTAGATCCCTTCTTTTTGTTCTGTTAGTGGTTCATTAGGTAAAGATGTAAGTAGATCCCTTTTTTTTGCTCTGTTAGTGGTTCATTAAGTAAAGATGTAAGTAGATCCCTTCTTTATGTTCTGTTAGTGGTTCATTAGGTAAAGATGTAAGTAGATCCTTTTTTTTGTTCTGTTAGTGGTTCATTAGGTAAAGATGTAAGTGGATCCCTTCTTTTTGTTCTGTTAGTGGTTCATTAGGTTAAGATGTATGTAGATCCCTTCTTTTTGTTCTGTTAATGGTTCATTAGGTAAAGATGTAAGTGGATCCCTTCTTTTTGTTCTGTTAGTGGTTCATTAGGTAAAGATGTAAGTCGATCCCTTCTTGTTGCTCTGTTAGTGGTTCATTAGGTAAAGATGTAAGTAGATCCCTTTTTTTTGCTCTGTTAGTGGTTCATTAAGTAAAGATGTAAGTAGATCCCTTCTTGTTGCTCTGTTAGTGGTTCATTAGGTAAAGATGTAAGTAGATCCCTTTTTTTTGCTCTGTTAGTGGTTCATTAAGTAAAGATGTAAGTAGATCCCTTCTTTATGTTCTGTTAGTGGTTCATTAGGTAAAGATGTAAGTAGATCCTTTTTTTTGTTCTGTTAGTGGTTCATTAGGTAAAGATGTAAGTTGATCCCTTCTTTTTGTTCTGTTAGTGGTTCATTAGGTAAAGATGTAAGTAGATCCATTCTTTTGGTTCTATTAGTGGTTCATTAGGTAAAGATGTAAGTAGATCTCTTCTTTTTGTTCTGTTAGTGGTTCATTAGGTAAAGATGTAAGTAGATCCCTTCTTTTTGCTCTGTTAGTGGTTCATTAGGTAAAGATGTAAGTAGATCCCTTTTTTTTGCTCTGTCAGTGGTTCATTAGGTAAAGATGTAAGTAGGTCCCTTCTTGTTGCTCTGTTAGTGGTTCATTAGGTAAAGATGTAAGTAGATCCCTTTTTTTGCTCTGTCAGTGGTTCATTAGGTAAAGATGTAAGTAGATCCCTTCTTTATGTTCTGTTAGTGGTTCATTAGGTAAAGATGTAAGTAGATCCCTTTTTTTTGCTCTGTTAGTGGTTCATTAGGTAAAGATGTAAGTAGATCCCTTCTTTATGTTCTGTTAGTGGTTCATTAGGTAAAGATGTAAGTAGATCCCTTCTTTTTGCTCTGTTAGTGGTTCATTAGGTAAAGATGTAAGTAGATCCCTTCTTTTAGTTCTGTTAGTGGTTCTTTAGGTAAAGATGTAAGTAGATCCCTTCTTTTTGCTCTGTTAGTGGTTCATTAGGTAAAGATGTAAGTAGATCCCTTCTTTTAGTTCTGTTAGTGGTTCTTTAGGTAAAGATGTTTATTTTGGATGATAGTTTATTTAACTTCTGGTTATGTTAATATATTTATGGTAGTACGTGTATAATTAGTTAAGAGATAAAAAGGTCATATATATCAGAAAAAGATAATTCTACGAATTAGAATAAGAAATAAATTATGACAACCTTTGAATATCTTATGGCTTTGAATTGAATTTCATTTAACCATCTAAATAATTTACAGTTAGCCAGTCTACTTAAATGCATGAAGTGTGACTTTAATTAACCCTTTCCATATGGATTGCAGGTAAAAGTCCATGTCATCATGTTTGTCAACTTGCATTTACAATTTTATTAAAAATAAATATTTTAAAACAAATGCACCTGAACATTGCTTTTTGAATGCAGCATTGGTTCACATTAGATGCTTCTGATGACAAAATACAAAGTCTTTAGTTTTGTATGAATTGAGAACTCAAATTACCAATATTCAAAATGTAGAATATAAGATAAGAACCTCTTATCTTTTGTATTTGCTAAGATATGACTCATATACTGAACCAAACAGAGTGGCCCTGCTCATTTCTTTCCATTTTTAGAAATAGTGTCTCTAATATACACTTTCTTAAATATATGACATGTTAATAACCAACTGAAAGCTTAAAATGTCCCTCAAGTGGTTTTCTGAGCAATTTTATAACATGAATAATTCTTTCTTTCAAAATGAACCTTGTGCTGGTAACTTGAATTATTAACCTGTCCAAAATTTCATGTTTTTTATACCAGTATAATTATTCTCATGGACACTTTCATGGTTTCCAATTTGGTGAATTTCACCCAAACCATAATTAAAGGGTTAGTTAAACTCATACTTAAGTGTTCAAATATGAATCACAATGTAATATTTGCCTTTAAGTTCATGTTCTGCTGTTCTTGTTTGTAGACAACTATAGCCACTTCAAAGCAATAAAAATTAAAAGACATAATTTATTGTTATAAGGATGGTTAGTCTAAAAACATTAACTACATAAGTTTCTGCATAAGGATGGCTGGTCTGAAAATGTTAAGTAGAAAGCTTAATAGTTAAGAATGGATAGTCTAAAATTTAACCACTAAAGTTAATGTACAAAAGTGTTTCTTTCTTTTCCATTATTACCTAGGCAATCACATAAATAATTATGATGTTGAGTCTAATAAAGTTATCCACATAAATAATTAAATAATGATGCTGAATCTGATAAAGTAAGCTGTAAATGATTGTATAATGATGGTAAAGTTAGCCACATAAATAATTACACTATGTTACAAAATTTTTACTTTTTCGTGTTTCTGGGCAGAAAATGATATTTCCTAATTGCTTATGCCTCAAGTAAATGGAAAAGACCTATTTTTCTCCTCAAACTTTACTTTTGTGACCTTGGTAATGAAATTTTCAAAGTTATCCATTTTACAGAACATCTCACGTAGATTCAGTGCTGAGTAGCGATAGAGAATGTTCTCTAACTTGCAAGAATTTTCAAGATTTTTCTGTAATGTTGTAGAACTTACAATAATTTTCAAGAACCTTTTAGAATTTTACACATGTAAAAACAGCTGGTATGGGTTGAGAAAATTTTTTATATAGAGGAGCAAACAACATTTTGATGTTATATCCCTCTTTACAGAAGTCCCAACCACTGAAGCCTGCAAGATAGTCTTAGAACTCTATATCTGAGACCCTAACTCATCAATAGACATTCCCAGCAACCAATTAGCAACCCTCATAGAATTCACCACAATGAAGACAAACTTCATGTTCAACAACCACAACTATATACAAACAAATGGCCTAAGCATGAGCAACCCAGTGTCACCAGTTCTAACCAATATTTTTATGACACAAGTTGAAACACAAGCAATTAACACAGCATTACATCCACCACTATACTGGTACAGATATGTAGATGACACGTTTGCAGGATTCAAATATACAGAACACGTACTTAATTTTTTCAATCACATTACCTCTATACATCCCAACATTAACTTCACATGTGAACAAGAAGAA
Organism: Tachypleus tridentatus; assembly: GCF_004210375.1. NCBI lineage: Eukaryota > Metazoa > Arthropoda > Merostomata > Xiphosura > Limulidae > Tachypleus > Tachypleus tridentatus. The sequence goes on along the minus strand of NC_134836.1, from coordinate 128,855,232 downwards.
AGCAATCAAATATCATTTATTTACCTCAAAATTACAAGAACTGACACACAATTCAAAACAGAAATCCACCGAAAAATCACCCATACTGGACTATACATTTCTTGGGACTCAGCACACAAAACAAAACAAAAACTCAACATATTATGAGACCAAATAAACACAGCCAGAAAACTATGCTTGCCAGGTAAAATTAACGATGAATTAGACAAAATAAAACAGTACTTCATCAACATCGATAAGTTTCCTCCACAAACCATAGAAAACATTATACGCACACACCTAGACAGAAAGCAAAATCAACCAACAAAAGTAAATATATCTCACGAATCAAAAAATCACAAAACCATATACTGCTGTATACCATATATTCCTGACATCAGCAGGCAAATAACCAACATTTGGCAAAAATTAGTAACAAAATATGACATTCTAGTTAATACCAAATTTATTCAAAAACCAGGCACAAAACTGAGGTCTATACTATGTAAAAACTACACTGACAAACACCACACCAACATTATTTATAAAATACAATGTGATAACTGCCACGACTTCTATATTGGAGAAACAAGTAGAAAAATGGAAACCAGATTCAAAGAACATAAAAAGTCACCTTCACATGCTTTCGAACACTGCAAGTCAAATAAACACAACATAACCATAGAAAACACTCAAATACTAAATAAAGAAACAAACATAAACAAACGCAAAATTAAAGAAGCCTTACTTATACAACAACTTAAACACAAAATAAACCAATATAAAGGAACGCCTTTATACCTATATTAAATATAATAAAATAAATAATATAAAAATATATAATCAAACATCTAACACCGCCCTCTACATTCCAGCACTCAGTTACACAACTCCTTCCAAACATGTGGTCAGCTTCCGGTCAGTTACCTCTTTCTTTCTTTGTGAACCTGACGATGACCGAAGAAGGTCGAAACATTGTTCGCTCTTCTACTTAAAATATTTTCTCTTCTGAAACGAGCCTTTTTTGCATACATATAATGGTGTTGAGTATGATGTAGTTAACCACATAAATAATTATGTAATGGTGTTGAGTATGATGTATTTAACCACATAAATAATTATGTAATGGTGTTGAGTATGATGTAGTTAACCACATAAATAATTATGTAATGGTGTTGAGTATGATGTAGTTAACCACATAAATAATTATATAATGGTGTTGAGTATGATGTAGTTAACCACATAAATAATTATATAATGGTGTTGAGTATGATAAAGTTAACCACGTAAATAATTATATAACGATGTTCAGTCTTATAAAGTTAACCACATAAGTAATATTGCTGAGGTTGATAAAGTTAGCTACAAATAATTGTATAATGATGTTGAGTCTGAAAATGTTAGCCACAAAATTTATTGTGAAAGATCACTAGGCTTACAAATGGAAGAGTATCCATTTGGGTTGGTACTTTTAAATGCATTATAACAAACAACTGTATTTTGGAAAGAAGAACTAGTAGGATCATTTTTGTAAACATTTTTAGCGTTGTTTGTTTGTATTTTCAGAGCAAATCAATTTAAAATTGAAATGTTTGTTGGATTCTTGAGTTGAAAATCTGCTGTTGATCTTTGAGGACTGTATCATTGTAATTATAACAAAATTCATATCTTCTGATGTTAAATAATTCATAATTTTAAACCATCCACACAAATTTAGAATTATTTTTGTAACTTTAGGATTATGTTCGGGTAGAAGAAAATGTGCCTGGAGCCTGTTGTCCAAAATTCCGACGTTTACGCTGTAAACATGGAAACCACACTTACATTGTGAGTAATGTAGTACATTAAAATAATTTTTCATTTTCTATAAATATTTAAATGGCAACAGATATGTTGTAAAATAGATCTCAATGTTTGAAACTTTTGCAGATACATATAAAGTCTTCATCTCAAGCCTAAAAAATATATAATTTTAGTCAGTTTACTGATTTATTGAAATGTTTTACAAAAATGATTTTAATGTTGAAAACATTCTGTAAAGTGTAAACATCAAACTAAAACTCTTAAATTAAAATGAAATATGTTTCTGTGCCTTGTTCTTGTCTCCTATCTTTTGAATGCTTTCGCTCACTCTGAAGATGTTATTCACTGCTATTTAACATGTTAATTTCCAACAAGCTTCATACCAAGCTGAATTAGAAGATTATTAACATTATATGTTATAACATTGTAATTCCAACTGTTATGTTCTTAACTACTTATCTAATTAAACAAAATTTAATATCCCTTGTATTTCTAGGTTGGTGAGAGTTGGCCATCTCCTGGTATAGATAAGCATAACATCCCTTTTATGGACTAGGGTGGTGACATTTTGTGGTCTCATAGTGTAGAAAAGTGTAACATCCCTTTGGTGTTCCAAGTTGGTGACAGTTAGCCATCTTCTCATGAACATAACTGTAACATCCCTTTTATGTAGGTTGGTGACAGATGACCATCTTCTCTGGGACATAACTGTGACAATCTTAGATATTCCAGGTTGGTGACAGTTGACCATCTTCTCATGAATGTAACTGTAACATTCCCTGAATTTTCGTGGTTGGTGACAGTTGACCATCTTCTCATGAATGTAACTGTAACATTCCCTGAATTTTCGTGGTTGGTGACAGTTGACCATCTTCTCATGAATGTAACTGTAACATTCCCTGAATTTTCTTGGTTGATGACAGTTGACCATCTTCTCATGAATGTAACTGTAACATTCCCTGAATTTTCTTGGTTGATGACAGTTGGCCATCTTCTCATGAATGTAACTGTAACATTCCCTGAATTTTCTTGGTTGATGACAGTTGGCCATCTTCTCATGAATGTAACTGTAACATTCCCTGAATTTTCTTGGTTGGTGACAGTTGACCATCTTCTCATGAATGTAACTGTAACATTCCCTGAATTTTCTTGGTTGATGACAGTTGGCCATCTTCTCTGGGACATAACTGTGACAATCTTGTATGTTCTAGGTTGGTGACAGTTGGCAATATTCTCATGAACGTAACTGTAACATCCCTTATATGTTGTAGGTTGTTGACAGATGGCCATCTTCTCTGGGACATAACTGTGACAATCTTGTATGCTCTAGGTTGGTGACAGTTTACCATCTCCTCTGGGACAAAACTGTAACTTATTTTGTATGTTTTAGGTTTGTGACAGCCATCTTCTCATAGACATAACTGTAACAACCCTTGTACATTCTAGGTTGGTTACAGTTGACTATCCTCTCATGAACATAACTGTAACAACCCTTGTACATTCTAGGTTGGTTACAGTTGACTATCTTCTCATGAACATAACTGTAACATCTCTTGTATGTTCTAGGCTGGTGACAGTTGGCCATCTCCAGATGGTGATAAGTGCAAGAAGTACAAGTGTGTAACAGCTCCAAATGGGGAAGTACAAAAAGTTGAACAGATAACTACCTGTAAGAAAGATTGTCCACCAGTAAGTTTATTTCAGTTGATATAACCACTTCCCAGCAAACAGGCTTATTTCATGTCAGATGTATGGTGCTTCTATTTAAATTTAGTATTTACATACAAAATAAGATGACAAGTGTACACTTTTTAAGTTCAGTATTCACACAATGTAAGATGACAAATGTACACTTTTTAAGTTCAGTATTCACACAATATAAAAGGACAAGTGTACACTTTTTAAGTTCAGTATTCACACAATGTAAGATGACAAGTGTACACTTTTTAAGTTCAGTATTCACACAATATAAAAGGACAAGTGTACACTTTTTAAATTCGGTATTCACACAATGTAAGATGACAATAATATTTTCAACATCAGAAAGTGAGCCATATATGTGATAGCTTCAGTGTATAGATTTGTTTATAGTATTTTCAGTATCAGAATGTGACCCATGTATGTGACAGCTGCAGTGAATTTGTTAGTTAATAGTATTTTGAAAATCAGAATGTGCCCCACATATCTGACAGCTTCAGTGAATAGGTTTGTTAATAGTATTTTCAATGTCAGAATGTGTCACATATATGTGACAGCTGATGTGAATACATTTGTTAATAGTATTTTGAGCATAAGAATGTATCACATATGTGTGACAGCTGATGTGAATAGATTTGTTAATAGTATTTTGAGCATGAGAATGTGTCACATATGTGTGACAGGTGATGTGAATAGATTTGTTAATAGTGTTTTGAGCATGAGAATGTGACCCATATGTGTGACAGCAGCAGTGTATAGGTTAGTTAATAGTATCTTCAATATCAGAATGTGTCACATATGTGTGACAGCAGCAGTGTATAGGTTAGTTAATAGTATTTTCAATATCAGAATGTGTCACATATGTGTGACAGCAGCAGTGTATAGGTTAGTTAATAGTATTTTCAATATCAGAATGTATCACATATGTGTGACAGCTGATGTGTATAGGTTAGTTAATAGTATTTTTAGCATGAGAATGTGTCACATATGTGTGACAGCTGCAGTGTATAGGTTAGTTAATAGTATTTTCAATATCAGAATGTGTCACATATGTGTGACAGCAGCAGTGTATAGGTTTGTTAATAGTATTTTCAGGATGGAAATGTGACCCATATGTGTGACAGCTACAATATGTAGTTTAATTAATAGTGTCTTTAACATCAGAATATGACCCATATATGTGACAGCTGATGTGAATATGTTGGTTAATAGTATTTTCAATATCAGAATGTGACTAATATATGTGACAGCTGAAGTAAATAGGTTTCTTAATAGTATTTTCAGTATCAGTAGGTGACACATATGTGACATCTGCAATGAGTAGGTTTGTTAATAGTATTTTCTGTATCAGAATGTGAGCTATACATGTGACATCTGCAATGAGTAGGTTTGTTAATAGTATTTTCTGTATCAGAATGTGAACCATACATGTGACATCTGCAATGAGTAGGTTTGTTAATAGTATTTTCTGTATCAGAATGTGAACCATACATGTGACATCTGCAATGAGTATGTTTGTTAATAGTATTTTCTGTATCAGAATGTGAACCATACATGTGACATCTGCAATGAGTAGGTTTGTTAATAGTATTTTCTGTATCAGAATGTGAACCATACATGTGACATCTGCAATGAGTAGGTTTGTTAATAGTATTTTCTGTATCAGAATGTGAGCTATACATGTGACATCTTCAATGAGTAGGTTTGTTAATATTATTTTCTGTATCAGAATGTGAACCATACATGTGACATCTGCAATGAGTAGGTTTGTTAATAGTATTTTCTGTATCAGAATGTGAACCATACATGTGACATCTGCAATGAGTAGGTTTGTTAATAGTATTTTCTGTATCAGAATGTGAACCATACATGTGACATCTTCAATGAGTAGGTTTGTTAATATTATTTTCTGTATCAGAATGTGAACCATACATGTGACATCTGCAATGAGTAGGTTTGTTAATAGTATTTTCAACATCATAGACATTGTATGATTGACAATAAGTATTTTAATCATGTTCTTTAAATGTAAAGTGATATATTAGTGTTCTTTCCAACATTACAAAGATTCATACATGTGTTCATGTTCTAGTAACAGTGTTTACATTTTGTCTTTTAGTTTGCTGAGTATGTTGAACCAGCTCCTGACTCACCTGATTGTTGTGGACATTGTAAGATTGTTGCTTGTGAAGAGAATGGACAAGTCTATCAGGTATTAAATTATGTCCTGTTGTTATTGATTCATTTCCACAAGTGTTACTTGTTTTCTTAACAAAGTTTTCGTGAAATGTCCTACAATATGTAATCAATATATACAAAAATATATAACACTCAGTAGTTGTAGTAATTTTATTTAGTCAGATAAGAGTTAGAACTAACATAATATATTATCTCCACCAATTTACTTAAGTATTGTATTGTTATCTATGATGAAATTTTTCATAGTTCTCAGGTAAGGCAAAAAACATGCTTAATGAATACTCATTGTTGTTTTGGCTGGTTTTGAGACTTCCAAATTAATCATTGAAACAAAGGTTGTGTACAGATGGTCATTGTTTGAATGTGTACATATCAGGTGTGTACAGGTGATTGTTGTTTGAATGTGTACTTGTCATGTATGTACAGGTGATTGTTTGAATGTGTACTTGTCAGGTATGTATAGGTGATCATTTTTTGAATGTGTACTTGTCAGGTATGTACAGGTGATCGTTGTTTGAATGTGTACTTGTCAGGTATGTGCAGGTGGTCATTGTTTGAATGTGTACTTGTCAGCTATGTACAGATAGTCGTTGTTTGAATGTGTACTTGTCAGGTATGTGCAGGTGGTCATTGTTTGAATGTGTACTTGTCAGCTATGTACAGATGGTCGTTGTTTGAATGTATACATATCAGGTGTGTACAGGTGATCATTGTTTGAATGTGCACACATCAGGTATGTACAGGTGATTGTTGTTTAAATGTGTACTTGTCAGGTATGTACAGGTGATTGTTGTTTAAATGTGCACATCAGGTATGTACAGGTGATTGTTGTTTGAATGTGCACATCAGGTATGTACAGGTGATCGTTGTTTGAATGTGCAGATGTCAGGTTCTTTTCGATGTGTGCTTTTGAAAATGTTTATATATGTATAATTCTTATTATTTTTAATCTATTTAAATGAATACAAAACTAGCTTCACAAAGTTTTATTATTCCTTGTGGAAAAAGGCAAAAAAGGCCTAAAAGTTCTCTGTTTGTTAACAAATTAACACCATTATACTTTTTTAAACTGTATTTATATAGCATTTTTAAGTAATATATTACTTTAATAACAGAAGAATATTTTCTATTTTAATGTATATGTTATTTATGCCAAGTTTGAATCAAATAATGTTTTTTTTTAAGTTGTAGTTATTATCATAGTATTAATTTTAATTTTTGAAGGACAAGCTCCATAACTATATGACTTAGTTAAAACTGTCTGCAGCTGGGATACTGATATGTACCTTAAGTTGGAACTTTGTTTAAATATCTTTCTTATTTTGTATGTGAGGTTGGAGTGAAATGGAACTCTACAGAAAAGCCTTGTTATGAAGCAGAATGTATAGAAAAAAATGGCACAATCCAAACTCTTTTTGTAAAACGAGAATGTCTTCCCATTCCTGACACTTGTCCTAAGGTATATTTTGTTGTAACCTAAGTGATCAGTTGTATTCTATTCATTTAATCATCTTTTGTGTATGTATTCTTATTAGAAATCACTGTTTCATGATAAATAAAAGGTGATTGTAATTTGTAAAATATCAGGTAATGTAACTGATTTTTGATTTTCTTATTTAATTAATTTTACTGTTGATATTTTGTAAATTAATGTAGGCTTAACTTGTATATACTTTTCAGTTAGCTGGACCTTTAGACACATTGTTAGTCTTTTATTATTAGAACATTAATTAATACACCTGAGTAATTGTTTATATTGATGTCCATTTTTACTGAAAATACTTTCAAACTAGTTCTAGCCTATCACGTAATAGTAATTTCCCTTCTCTGTATTGCTCCCAGTATTATTAGTATTGTGCTTAACAACAAATAGTTTGTTTTGTAAGTAATGCAGACCTGAAAATGTTAGTCTTTCTTCATAACAAACTTAGATCTAATGGTACTTATGTATGAGTTATCCAACTCTAGATATTTATATATTTATAAAATATGTATAACTCAGCTATGTTAAAGTAAACAATGTGTGTTTCAAAATTATCCTGCTTTCAAACCTTAAAAATTCAGGGTACAAAAAGAAAATGAAATTAAAGAAAACATATTTTCTTAAACATATGTAAACAGTTCCCAAACTGTAATAACATTTTCTAAGATATAAGAAAATTTAAGAAATCATAACAAAGAAACTTCAGTTAGAGGAATTGCATCTTTTATGCTTCTGTCAAAAAAGGGGAAGGCAGAGTTTTAAGGAAAGTCAGAGATGTGTATAATCAAGTTTACTTTTTCCAAGAAATTTATTTCTATGAAATTCCAACCACTGATGTTGTGTTCCATTTTCTCCCAAGTAAGATAGTATATTATTTTTTGCCGCTTTCATTAGAAATACTGGTTATACTAAGGCATAGTACAATACTTGTTGTTGGTTTTTTAAAATTATTTGTTCTCTTTTGTATATCAAATGTCATTATTATTATACCACATTATGCATCTTGTTTTGTCATTGCTGGCTTAATATATGTATTTAAATCTGAGACAAATCTCAAAGAGTTTTAGGTGGTTTTAATGGGTAAAAAACGGCAATTTTTATCAGTTTAATATAGTAACAAATATACAGTGTTTTAATTTGATTATACAGTTGTTCATTACCCTGTCAAACCAAGTCCAAACTTTAATATGTGTTTCTCATCATCATATTCAAATGTCACTGAACACATTAAATATTACAGCTGAAAATACAAAGAAACATTATTTGTAATTAGAAATGTAACAAAAGTTTAATTTATCACTGATATTAATAATTAGATTGAATGTGTGCATCACACTAAATAGCTTTGTCTGATGTGCATCACACTAAATAGCTTTGTCTGATGTACATCACACTAAATAGCTTTGTCTGATGTGCATCACACTAAATAGCTTTGTCTGATGTACATCACACTAAATAGCTTTGTCTAATGTGCATTACACCAAATAGCTTTGTCTGATGTGCATTACACTAAATAGCTTTGTCTGCTGTGCATCACACTAAATAGCTTTGTCTGATGTACATCACACTAAATAGCTTTGTCTGATGTGCATCACACTAAATAGCTTTGTCTGATGTACATCACACTAAATAGCTTTGTCTGATGTGCATCACACTAAATAGCTTTGTCTGATGTACATCACACTAAATAGCTTTGTCTGATGTGCATCACACTAAATAGCTTTGTCTAATGTGCATTACACCAAATAGCTTTGTCTGATGTGCATTACACTAAATAGCTTTGTCTGCTGTGCATCACACTAAATAGCTTTGTCTGATGTGCATCACATTAAATAGCTTTGTCTAATGTGCATCACACTAAATAGCTTTGTCTGATGTACATCACACTAAATAGCTTTGTCTGATGTACATCACACTAAATAGCTTTGTCTGATGTGCATCACACTAAATAGCTTTGTCTGATGTGCATCACACTAAATAGCTTTGTCTAATGTGCATCACCCTAAATAGCTTTGTCTAATGTGCATCACCCTAAATAGCTTTGTCTAATGTGCATCACACTAAATAGCTTTGTGTGATGTGCATCACACTAAATAGCTTTGTCTGATGTGCATCACACTAAATAGCTTTGTGTGATGTGCATCACACTAAATAGCTTTGTCTGATGTACATCACACTAAATAGCTTTGTCTGATGTGCATCACACTAAATAGCTTTGTCTGATGTGCATCACACTAAATAGCTTTGTCTAATGTGCATCACACTAAATAGCTTTGTCTGATGTACATCACACTAAATAGCTTTGTCTGATGTGCATCACACTAAATAGCTTTGTCTGATGTGCATCACACTAAATAGCTTTGTCTAATGTGCATCACCCTAAATAGCTTTGTGTGATGTGCATCACACTAAATAGCTTTGTCTAATGTGCATCACACTAAATAGCTTTGTCTAATGTGCATCACACTAAATAGCTTTGTGTGATGTGCATCACACTAAATAGCTTTGTCTAATGTGCATCACACTAAATAGCTTTGTCTAATGTGCATCACACTAAATAGCTTTGTCTGATGTGCATCACACTAAATAGCTTTGTGTGATGTGCATCACACTAAAATAGCTTTGTGTGATGTGCATCACACTAAATAGCTTTGTCTAATGTGCATCACACTAAATAGCTTTGTCTGATGTGCATCACACTAAATAGCTTTGTCTAATGTGCATCACACTAAATAGCTTTGTGTGATGTGCATCACACTAAATAGCTTTTGTCTAATGTGCATCACACTAAATAGCTTTGTCTGATGTGCATCACACTAAATAGCTTTGTCTAATGTGCATCACACTAAATAGCTTTGTCTAATGTGCATCAAACTAAATAGCTTTGTCTGATGTACATCACACTAAATAGCTTTGTCTAATGTGCATCACCCTAAATAGCTTTGTGTGATGTGCATCACACTAAATAGCTTTGTCTAATGTGCATCACACTAAATAGCTTTGTCTAATGTGCATCACACTAAATAGCTTTGTCTAATGTGCATCACACTAAATAGCTTTGTCTAATGTGCATCACACTAAATAGCTTTGTCTAATGTGCATCACACTAAATAGCTTTGTCTGATGTGCATCACACTAAATAGCTTTGTCTGTAGATGTGCATCACACTAAATAGCTTTGTCTCTGATGTGCATCACACACTAAATAGCTTTGTCTAATGTGCATCACCCTAAATAGCTTTGTCTAATGTGCATCACACTAAATAGCTTTGTGTGATGTGCATCACACTAAATAGCTTTGTCTGATGTGCATCACACTAAATAGCTTTGTGTGATGTGCATCACACTAAATAGCTTTGTCTGATGTACATCACACTAAATAGCTTTGTCTGATGTGCATCACACTAAATAGCTTTGTCTGATGTGCATCACACTAAATAGCTTTGTCTGATGTGCATCACACTAAATAGCTTTGTCTGATGTGCATCACACTAAATAGCTTTGTCTAATGTGCATCACCCTAAATAGCTTTGTGTGATGTGCATCACACTAAATAGCTTTGTCTAATGTGCATCACACTAAATAGCTTTGTCTAATGTGCATCACACTAAATAGCTTTGTGTGATGTGCATCACACTAAATAGCTTTGTCTAATGTGCATCACACTAAATAGCTTTGTCTAATGTGCATCACACTAAATAGCTTTGTCTGATGTGCATCACACTAAATAGCTTTGTGTGATGTGCATCACACTAAATAGCTTTGTGTGATGTGCATCACACTAAATAGCTTTGTCTAATGTGCATCACACTAAATAGCTTTGTCTGATGTGCATCACACTAAATAGCTTTGTCTAATGTGCATCACACTAAATAGCTTTGTGTGATGTGCATCACACTAAATAGCTTTGTCTAATGTGCATCACACTAAATAGCTTTGTCTGATGTGCATCACACTAAATAGCTTTTCTAATGTGCATCACACTAAATAGCTTTGTCTAATGTGCATCAAACTAAATAGCTTTGTCTGATGTACATCACACTAAATAGCTTTGTCTAATGTGCATCACCCTAAATAGCTTTGTGTGATGTGCATCACACTAAATAGCTTTGTCTAATGTGCATCACACTAAATAGCTTTGTCTAATGTGCATCACACTAAATAGCTTTGTCTAATGTGCATCACACTAAATAGCTTTGTCTGATGTGCATCACACTAAATAGCTTTGTCTGATGTGCATCACACTAAATAGCTTTGTCTGATGTGCATCACACTAAATAGCTTTGTCTGATGTGCATCACACTAAATAGCTTTGTCTAATGTGCATCACACTAAATAGCTTTGTCTGATGTGCATCACACTAAATAGCTTTGTCTGATGTGCATCACACTAAATAGCTTTGTCTGATGTGCATCACACCAAATAGCTTTGTCTGATGTGCATCACACCAAATAGCTTTGTCTGATGTGCATCACACCAAATAGCTTTGTCTGATGTGCATTACACTAAATAGCTTTGTCTGCTGTGCATCACACTAAATAGCTTTGTCTGATGTGCATCACACTAAATAGCTTTGTCTAATCAGAAGTTAATATGAAGAAACTATAAACAGTTTTCAAACTTGGATAAGTTTTTTAAATAATAAAGAAATACAAGTTAGAGAAATAATATGTTAATGGTGAACAATTCTCAAACGTAATGACTTTCCTAATATAAAAAAGGTATCAAATTATACAAATAATATCATTTTTGATGCAAGCAATTCTGAAATTGTAGGGAACTTTTCTAACATATGTAATTTAAAAAATTATATATATAATTAATTCTCAAACCATTATGACATTTGTAACAGAGAAAATCAAATCAAAATGTTCTTTCTTTATTGCAATTTGTTAATGGTTTATCATCTTTTGTTGACCAGGAAGATATTGTATTTGATGACTTTGGCTGTTGTAAGAAATGTCGTTTTATACCAGGTAAGTTATTAACGTAAATATGATTAGACAGATGCTTCTCTTAAAATATTTGAAAAAGAAAGTTAATAGGAATTTAATTGTGGAAAATTGTGTCATAAATTTTAAAGTTAATATCAGTGTTCAACGATTGGCAATGTTCAATATTAAGATTACGTGAATATTGTTCACCAGAAAAAAACAAAAACTGTCTCAGTGTTAAGATATTATCTTAATGCTTCTGTACATGAGGAATAACAATGTTCAATATTAAGATTATGTGAATATTGTTCACCAGAAAAAAACAACAAAAACTGTCTCGGTGTTAAGATATTATCTTAATGGTTCTGTACATGAGGAATAGCAATGTTCAATATTAAGATTATGTAAATATTGTTCACCAGAAAAAACAACAAAAACTGTCTCGGTGTTAAGATATTATCTTAATGCTTCTGTACATCATCGGCATGGCCAGGTTGTAAAGGCACTCGACTCATAATCTGAGGGTCGCAGGTTTGAATCCCTGTCACACCAAACATGCTCACCCTTTCAGCCATGGGGGAGTTATAATGTGACGGTCAATACCACTATTCATTGGTAAAATAGTAGCCCAAGAGTTGGCAGTGGGTGGTGATGACTAGCTGCCTACCCTCTTATCTTACACTACTAAATTAGGGACAACTAGCTCAGATAACCTTCTTGTAACTTTGCGCTAAATTCAACACAAACCAATCTTTACATCAGGAACAGCAATGTTCAGTATTAAGACGAACTTCACAGATTTATACCAACTTACTTAGCCCCCTGGAATACCTTCACATTAGTTGTCACCCTGTTCTCATCAAGAAAACCATCTAGCCCATTTCTCTATATCATCTACTTCTATCCAGTTGGTGTTTGAGGGAACAAGCTTGCTGACACAGTTGCTAAGGCTGCTGCTATGGTGCTATCACTGTCATGCTCGTTCCATACATGGAGTAAGGCTCTGTTTTCAAGGCTCAGTTCTGTGCCAGTTGGCAATTGACTTGGAGTGAGCAATGTAATAAAAAGCTTTTCCAAATCAAACCTTCTGTTTCTCTTTCACTGTCTTGTTTCCATAAGGATCAGAGGAGGAAGTTCTCCTGGCTAGGCTATGCATGCATTAGTCACGTTTTTTTAACTCATTGTTTTATTTTATCTGGACAGATGCTCCAATGTGTGGTCTATCGTACCATCATTATGACCATTAGAGACAGCAATATTTTAGAAATTTATTTTATATAGGTTCACCCCTGATGCTGGGCAGTATCATTGATGATGTTGACACTGTTCACATTACTAATGTTTTAAGCTCTAAGTTATAATGAATTTACTTAAATTTTATTTTTACTGGTTATTTGATGTACATAGCCTAATACCTATGCACCAATAAACACCAAACAAACAATCAGTAACTGCTGTTTTAATTATTAAGATATATTAATGGCTCAACTTTACACTACAAATAGTAATGTTTACTTTTTAAATTCCCATAAAGTGGTGACAGATAGTCAAATGAAGCACACATGTCATAAAATTAATGTTGTTTTTTTTTAACTCTTCAAAGTTTTATTGTTTTAATCATTCAAAAATACTTCATATTAGGTATACAGATTTACTGTTTTATTTTTATGTTAATATGTCTTGATTTTGTTTTTAAGAAGATAACTTGTTACTATTATGATTTATTTCAAATGTGTATCTGGTTTTATACAATATTTTTATTCTCTTAAGACTTTCTTTATAATTAGACTTATTTATCATTCATGCTACACATGCATTTATTTCCATGCCATATTTTTATACTCTTAAAAACTGTGTTTAAAAGTAGACTTACTTTTAATTGGGATTTCTGTTACAGGCACGTGTGTTCCAATGCGAGTTCCTAAAGTTGAAACAGTAAATTTCTTCAAGATGTATGAAAGAAACCGAGGAACGTGCACTAACAAAACCCATTTCTGATCTGGTTGAGTGTAGAGGTCACTGCAAGTCATCCACTGTTTACTCACCAAGTATGTGAAGTTATTTAGTCAGTGTTTCAACTTTTCTCGGCGCAATTACACTTTTGTGTCTTTTGAATAATTATGATTTTCATAAGTATCTCTTTAAGTATTAGGATGTGACATACAGATATGTAGTGTTTATAATGAAGATAAATATCTAGTCTCTGTGGTGAAGGTAGGTAACTAGTCTCATAACATACAGATATTTAGTGTTTATAATGAAGATAAATATCTAGTCTCTATGTGAAGACAGGTAACTTATCTCATAGCAGACAGGTATTTAGTGTGTATAATGGAGATATGTAACTAGTACTGGATTGAAGATAAATGTGTTGCTTTAATAGTGAAGATAGGTAACTATTCACATAATATACAGATATTTAGTCTCAAGAATGAAGATAAATATCTATCCTCCATAGTGAAAATAAGTAACTAGTCTCATAACAGACAGGTATTTATTCTACAAAGCAAAGATAAATATATAGTCTCCATAGTAAAAACAGATGTGTAGTCTCCATACTAAAGACAAGCACTTTCCTATTGTGTTTTTACTGTCTGAGGTTGTTCACTGCATAAGGTGATGTTATTATAATTTTCTCTGTTTAGAACAAGACACCTTTGTGAGCTCCTGTGACTGTTGTACAGCCAGTGGGTCAGTTAAACGAGAGATCATTTTGGATTGTGAAGATGGAAGTGAACTGAAGAAAACATTTTTCCAACCGAAGGATTGTGTCTGTACTGAATGTGGACAGTATGGAAAGGAGATATTACTTCCTACTCCTCTCAAATAATATCCTAAACTTTTTAACTCTGTTTTTTACCTTATGAGTTTTTAACAGTTTCAAAAATATATGCATTTGTAACCACCAATGTTTTCTTAACAGTTCTTGAATGTTTCAATCATGGTGTTAGCTGTTTGTCTTTTTTTTTATTATAAATAATGGAAAATTAAAAAATATGTCATCTATTTCTTTGTATTTAGTTTTTGAATAATAAAAATACAATTTTAATACATGTTTTATGAATTAGTCTTACATTCGATGTTTAAATATTATTTTGGTCTTAACCTTACTTGTAAATTGTAGAATAACAAATCTGTATTTTTTTGTCTTGCACATTTAAAGATCCCAAGATCAATTGTAACTGAAAATTAGTTGGAGAGTTATAATGTAATGAACATTTTGGCTTTACATGTATTCTCAGAGTGTATTATTCTGCAGATGAAAATATAAATTTTAGTTCCAGTATTTTGTGATAAATTAAAAGAGTTCAAGAATTACATCGAAAACTATATTAACAGACAAATAATAACACCAACTGAACTTACTTATAAATCTATTGGAAAATAGGTTCGATTTTTTTAACAGTTAAGTTGAATGAACTGTACTCACATTATTTTGGTAAAGTTTTGTTCATATTTTGATTAAGCATAATTAGTTTAATTCATGTTGTCCACAAGTCATAGCCTGGCATGGCTGAGCAATTATAGTGTTTGACTTTCAACCTGTGGATCTCAGGTTCAAATCCCATTCCACCAAACATTCTTCCTTTTTCAGATGTGGGGGTAAAACGGTAGTCCAAGGATTGGCAGTGGATAACTAGCTACCTTCCCTTTAGCCTTTCACTAATAATTTAGGAACAGCTATTGCAAATAGCTCTCATTTAGCTTTGTGCAAAATTCAAAACAAATAAAATGAAAACTTTTAGGTTAAAAACATGTCAACAACAATCAGTTTATACCTTTATCTCTTCAGGATATTTTTAACTTGTACGTGTTTTCTTGGGAAGGAATATTTAGATCAATAGCAGTGACTAAAGCATTTAGGCTTGAATAGTGATAGTAATTTTTATATAAGTTCTCATATGAAATACAATAGTATGTGGTTATAATTTTATCTTTAGATGGCCACTGAGATATTAGATTTCTTTCTAAAGTAACTACAATGATGTGATGTAATAGACAGTTACTTCTGTATTTTACAAAGATATTTATAACAGGAATTATAACCACTGTTACATGGTGAGTAGTATCCAACAAAATCTACCAGCACTACACAGTGGATTGTATCTATCAAAATCTAACATGGGTTATAACCAGCACGACACAGGAGATTGTATCCGTGAAAATCTATTATGAGTTATAACCAACACTATTTAATAGATTGTATTCTCTATGTATTTCATAGTATGCTACTACAAGCTTTCTTCATTCTTATGAGTGATAAGAACATTAGCCTTCAAAAGTCTTCTCATAACACTAAATACCCTTTATTGTCACAACTCCCTTCCTAATACTAAATACCCTTTATTGTCCACGTCCCTTCCTAATACTAAATACCCTTATTGTCCACCTCCCTTTTAAAACTAAATACCCTTATTGTCCACCTCCCTTCCTAATACTAAATACCCTTATTGTCCACCTCCCTTCCTAATACTAAATACCCTTATTGTCCACCTCCCTTTTTAATACTAAATACCCTTATTGTCCACCTCCCTTCCTAATACTAAGTACCCTTATTGTCCACCTCCCTTCCTCACACTGAATACCCTTATTGTTGCAACTCCCTTCCTAACATTAAATACTGTTATTGTCACAACTCCCTTCCTAACATTAAGTACTGTTATTGTGACAACTCCCTTCTTAATACTAAATACTGTTATTGTCACAACTCCCTCACACTGAATACCCTTATTGTTGCAACTCTCTTCCTAACATTAAATACTGTTATTGTCACAACTCCCTTCTTAACACTAAATATGTTTACCTACAAAATTCCCTCATCATAAATGTTTTCCTAACAGTAAATAACCTTATTGTCTCAACTTAATATTTTGGTCCATCTCAGGTGTTCCATCCTCTAAATTTATTTGAAATAATTAAAACATTGTAAAGACAGCCCTTGTCATTCATATACTTAACAAGCTTTTTTTAAAACTGACTTACATTTACTGCTTCTACAGCATTGAAAGGGAACTAACTCAAATGGCTGTTAGAAAAATGAAACTTTTTTTAACAGCAGATAACTCTTACCCTGCCAAAATATATATTTGTGTCTGTTGGACTTACTGTTAAATATGAAAAAAAGTTGAAACCTCTCAAAGTGCTTTCTCTTGAAAAAAAGAGAGAAAACAATAACCCTCTAACCCATACATCGTCATGGTAACCCTTCTCTGAACCCTTTCCAACATTCCAATGTATTTCTTGAGGGAAGGAACCCAAAATTGAACACAATAATCCAAATGTGGTTTAAACAGTGACTTGTACAATAAAATTATAACCTCTTTAGATTTATATTCAATATTTCTGTAGTTATAATCTAAACTCCTATTTGTCTAACCACAAAAAATAGCACGCTGCTTGGATGGCTTAAAAGAATGATCTATTATTACACCAAGCTCTCTTTTATGACACTTTTAAGGCTATTCCAAACCAAATTAAACTTAGTATTCAAATTATGATAACCCACAAACATTATCTTACATTTATCATAATTAAAACCCATCTGTTATTTATTTGCCAAACTCACTAAATGATCTAAATCCTTTTGTAAAGCAGGAGCAGCAGCATCTTCACAGCTAACAACACTCAAGATCCCAATATCATCTGCAAATTGAACTAATCTATTGACCATTTCTTCATCAATGTGACTAAGCAAAGGTTTTAAGACAGAGCCTCAGGTACCCCGCTTGTGAGAATAATCTGGTTTCAATAAACTATTCGTAACAACCCTCTATTTTCTTCCATCTAGCCAATTTGCTGTTATCCTCCAAACATATCGATATTATTTACTAGTCTTTTATATAGCACCTTGTCTAATCCTTTCCAAAAATTCAGATATACCAAATATACACCCTTAGCCTCATCTGCAAAAGCAGTAACCTGCGATACTTTCCTTATAATGTATTCCACCAACCTTCTCCAACTTCCTATTGGAATCAAAGATTTCAGCATGTCTATCATGCAAATCATCATGCTTAATTTCTCCCCTAACACTAGAGCATTACTATCACATGATACACATAGCTCTCTCTGAGCACCAATACTAAATCAGCACCTATTGTGTGATAGATGATCTCCCTGTGAACAACTGCTAAATCATCACTTCTTGTTTGGTAGATGCTTTCTCTGTAGAGCACTACTAAACCATCACTTCTTGTTTGGAACATGCTCTCTGTACACCACTACTAAACCATCACTTCTTGTTTGGTAGATGCTTTCTCTGTACACCACTACTAAATCATCACTTCTTCTTTGGCAGATGCTCTCTCTGTACACCACTACTAAATCATCACTTCTTGTTTGGCAGATGCTCTCTCTGTGCACCACTACTAAACCATAACTTCTTGTTTGGAAGATGCTCTCTACGTGCACCACGTCTAAACCATTACATCTTGTTAGGTAGATGCTTTCTCTGTGCACCACTACAAAAACGTCACTTCTTGTTTGGTTGATGCTCTCTCTGTTCACCACTACTAAACCATAACTTCTTGTTTGGAAGATGCTCTCTACGTGCACCACGTCTAAACCATTACATCTTGTTAGGTAGATGCTTTCTCTGTGCACCACTACTAAATCATCACTTCTTCTTTGGTAGATGCTCTCTCTGTACACCACTACTAAATCATCACTTCTTGTTTGGCAGATGCTCTCTCTGTACACCACTACTAAATCATCACTTCTTCTTTGGTAGATGCTCTCTCTGTACACCACTACTAAATCATCACTTCTTCTTTGGCAGATGCTCTCTCTGTACACCACTACTAAATCATCACTTCTTCTTTGGCAGATGCTCTCTCTGTACACCACTACTAAATCATCACTTCTTGTTTGGCAGATGCTCTCTCTGTGCACCACTACTAAACCATAACTTCTTGTTTGGAAGATGCTCTCTACGTGCACCACGTCTAAACCATTACATCTTGTTAGGTAGATGCTTTCTCTGTGCACCACTACTAAATCATCACTTCTTCTTTGGTAGATGCTCTCTCTGTACACCACTACTAAATCATCACTTCTTGTTTGGCAGATGCTCTCTCTGTACACCACTACTAAATCATCACTTCTTCTTTGGTAGATGCTCTCTGTACACCACTACTAAATCATCACTTCTTGTTTGGCAGATGCTCTCTCTGTACACCACTACTAAATCATCACTTCTTCTTTGGTAGATGCTCTCTCTGTACACCACTACTAAATCATCACTTCTTCTTTGGCAGATGCTCTCTCTGTACACCACTACTAAATCATCACTTCTTCTTTGGCAGATGCTCTCTCTGTACACCACTACTAAATCATCACTTCTTGTTTGGCAGATGCTCTCTCTGTGCACCACAACTAAACTATCACATCTTGTTTGGTACATGTTCTGTCTGTGCACCACTACTAAACCATTAGTTGATGATTGTCAGATGATTCCTCTCTGTACCACTATTAAACCATCACATCTTGTTTGGCAGATGAACTCTCTGTGCACCACTACTAAACTATCATTTTTGTTTGGTAGATGCTCTCTCTGTGCACCAGTACTAATCCATCACTTCTTGTTTGGTAAATGTTCTGTCTGTGCACCACAACTAAACCATTAGTTTATGTTCGTTAGATGTTCCCTCTCTGCACCATAACTAAACCATAACTTCTTGTTTGTAAATGCTCTCCATGTACCACTAGTAAACCATCACTTCTTGTTTGGTAGATGCTTTCTCTGTACACCACTAATAAACTATCACTTTTTGTTTGGCAGATGCTCTCTCGGTGCACCAAAACTAGACCATCACTTCTAGTTTGTTAGATGCTCTATTTGTTCACCACTACTAACCATCACTTCTTGTTTGGTTGATGCTCTCTCTGTGCATCAATACTAAATCATCACTTCTTGTTTCGTATATGCTCTCACCGTGCACCGCTACAAAACAATCACTTTTTCTTTGATAGATGCTCTCTATGTGCAGAACTACTAAGCAATCACTTCTTTTTGTGAGAAACTCCCTGTGTGCAGCAACACTAAACCATCAGTTCTTCCTTCGTAAATGCTTTCTCTGGGCACCGCTACTAAACCATCTTCTTGTTTGGATGAAGCTCTCTTTGTGTACCAACACTAGACCATCAATTATTGTTTCGTAGAAGCATTCTCTGTGCACCACTACCAGTCCATCACTTTTTGTTTGGAAGATGCTCTCTTTGGGAACCACTATTAGTCCTTTACATCTTGTTTAGTAGATAAGATCTCCGTGCACCTCTACTAAATCATCACTTTTTGTTTGGCAGCTGCTCTCTCTGTGCACCACTACTAAAAATCACTTGTTGTTTTGTAGGTTCTTTCTCTGTGTACCACTACTAAACCATTACTTCTTAATGGGTAGAAGCTTTCTCCGTGCACTATTTCTAAACCGTCATTTCTGATTTGGTAGATGCTCTCTGTGCACCAATACCAAACCAAAACTTCTTGTTTGGTGGATGCTCTCTCTGTGCACCTACACTAGACTAATACTTCTTGTTTGATAGATGTACTCTTTTTGCACCACTACTAAACCGACACTTCTTCTTTGGTAGATGCTGTCTCCGTGAACCACTACTAAGCCATTAATACTTGTTTGGTAGATGCTGTCTCTGTGCACCACTCCTAAACCATCATTTCTTGTGTGGCAGATGCGCTCTCCGTGCTCCACAACAAAACCATCACATCTTGTTTCATAGAAGCTCTCTCCGTGCACCACTTCTAAACCGTCATTTCTTTTTTGGTAGATGTTCTCTCTGTGCACCAACACTAAAACATCAATTTTTATTCGACAGATGCTCTTTTCGTGCACCACTAGTAAACCATCACTTCTTGCTCGGTAGATGCTCTCTCTGTGTACCACACCTAAACCATTAGTTCTTGTTTGTTAGATGCTACCTCTCTTTACCACTAGTAAACCATTAGTTCTTGTTTGTTAGATGCTTTCTCTGTGCACCAATACTAAATCATCACTTCTTGTTTCGTATATGCTCTCTCTGTGCACCGTTACAAAACCATCACTTATTCTTTCATAGATGCTCTCCATGTGCAGCAATACTAAACCATCACTTCTTTATGGTAGAAACTCCCCCTGTGCACCAACACTAGAACATCACTTCTTCTTTCGTAGATGCTCTATCTGTTCACCACTACTAAACCATCACTTATTTTTGGTAGAAACACCCCCTGTGCACCAACACTAAACCGTCACTTCTTGTTTGGTTGATGCTCTCTCTGTGCACCACTACTAAACCATTACTTCTTGTTCGGTAGATGCTATCTCCGTGCACCACAACTAAACCATCACTTCTTGTTTGGTACATGCTCTCTCTATGTACCACACCTAAACCATTAGTTCTTGTTTGTCAGATGCTACCTCTCTTCACCACTAGTAAACCATTAGTTCTTCTTTATTAGATGCTTTCTCTGTGCACCAATACTAAATCATCACTTCTTCTTTCGTATATGCTCTCTCTGTGCACCGTTACAAAACCATCACTTATTCTTTCACAGATGCTCTCCATGTGCAGCAATACTAAACCATCACTTCTTTTTGGTAGAAACACCCCCTGTGCACCAACACTAGACCATCACTTCTTCTTTCGTAGATGCTCTATCTGTTCACCACTACTAAACCATCACTTCTTGTTTGGTAGCTGCTCTCTCTGTGCACCACTACAAAACCATCATTTCTTGTTTGGTAGTTGCTTTCTCTGTGCACCAATACTAAATCATTAATTCTTCTTTCGTAGATGCTCTATCTGTTCACCACTACTAAACCATCACTTCTTGTGTGGTAGCTGCTCTCTCTGTGCTTCACTGCTTAACCATCACTTCTTGTTTGGTAGCTGCTCTCTCTGTGCTTCACTGCTTAACCATCACTTCTTGTTTGGTAGATGCTCTCTGTTCTCCACTTCCAAACCATCACCTCTTGTTTGGTAGTTGCTCTCTTCTGTCCACCACTACTAAATTTTCACTTTTTGTTTGTTAGATGTTCTCTCCGTGCTCCACTACTAAACCATCACTTTTGTTTTCTAGATGCTCTCGATGTTCAACATCACTAAACCATAACTTCTTGTTTGGAAGATGCTCTCTACGTGTACCATGTCTAAACCATTACATCTTGTTAGGTAGATGCTTTCTCTGTGCACCACTACAAAACTATCACTTCTTCTTTGGTTGATGCTCTCTCTGTGCACCACTACTAAACCATTACTTTTGTTCGGTAGATGCTATCTCCGTGCACCACAACTAAACCATCACTTCTTGTTTGGTACATGCTCTCTCTATGTACCACACCTAAACCATTAGTTCTTGTTTGTTAGATGCTACCTCTCTTCACCACTAGTAAACCATTAGTTCTTCTTTATTAGATGCTTTCTCTGTGCACCAATACTAAATCATCACTTCTCCTTTCGTATATGCTCTCTCTGTGCACCGTTACAAAACCATCACTTATTCTTTCACAGATGCTCTCCATGTGCAGCAATACTAAACCATCACTTCTTTTTGGTAGAAACACCCCCTGTGCACCAACACTAAACCATCACTTTTGTTTTCTAGATGCTCTCGATGTTCAACATCACTAAACCATAACTTCTTGTTTGGAAGATGCTCTCTACGTATACCATGTCTAATCCATTACATCTTGTTAGGTAGATGCTTTCTCTGTGCACCACTACTAAATCATCACTTCTTCTTTGGTAGATGCTCTCTCTGTACACCACTACTAAATCATCACTTCTTGTTTGGCAGATGCTCTCTCTGTACACCACTACTAAATCATCACTTCTTCTTTGGTAGATGCTCTCTCTGTACACCACTACTAAATCATCACTTCTTCTTTGGCAGATGCTCTCTCTGTACACCACTACTAAATCATCACTTCTTGTTTGGCAGATGCTCTCTCTGTGCACCACAACTAAACTATCACATCTTGTTTGGTACATGTTCTGTCTGTGCACCACTACTAAACCATTAGTTGATGATTGTCAGATGATTCCTCTCTGTACCACTATTAAACCATCACATCTTGTTTGGCAGATGAACTCTCTGTGCACCACTACTAAACTATCATTTTTGTTTGGTAGATGCTCTCTCTGTGCACCAGTACTAATCCATCACTTCTTGTTTGGTAAATGTTCTGTCTGTGCACCACAACTAAACCATTAGTTTATGTTCGTTAGATGTTCCCTCTCTGCACCATAACTAAACCATAACTTCTTGTTTGTAAATGCTCTCCATGTACCACTAGTAAACCATCACTTCTTGTTTGGTAGATGCTTTCTCTGTACACCACTAATAAACTATCACTTTTTGTTTGGCAGATGCTCTCTCGGTGCACCAAAACTAGACCATCACTTCTAGTTTGTTAGATGCTCTATTTGTTCACCACTACTAACCATCACTTCTTGTTTGGTTGATGCTCTCTCTGTGCATCAATACTAAATCATCACTTCTTGTTTCGTATATGCTCTCACCGTGCACCGCTACAAAACAATCACTTTTTTCTTTGATAGATGCTCTCTATGTGCAGAACTACTAAGCAATCACTTCTTTTGTGAGAAACTCCCTGTGTGCAGCAACACTAAACCATCAGTTCTTCCTTCGTAAATGCTTTCTCTGGGCACCGCTACTAAACCATCTTCTTGTTTGGATGAAGCTCTCTTTGTGTACCAACACTAGACCATCAATTATTGTTTCGTAGAAGCATTCTCTGTGCACCACTACCAGTCCATCACTTTTTGTTTGGAAGATGCTCTCTTTGGGAACCACTATTAGTCCTTTACATCTTGTTTAGTAGATAAGATCTCCGTGCACCTCTACTAAATCATCACTTTTTGTTTGGCAGCTGCTCTCTCTGTGCACCACTACTAAAAATCACTTGTTGTTTTGTAGGTTCTTTCTCTGTGTACCACTACTAAACCATTACTTCTTAATGGGTAGAAGCTTTCTCCGTGCACTATTTCTAAACCGTCATTTCTGATTTCGTAGATGCTCTCTGTGCACCAATACCAAACCAAAACTTCTTGTTTGGTGGATGCTCTCTCTGTGCACCTACACTAGACTAATACTTCTTGTTTGATAGATGTACTCTTTTTGCACCACTACTAAACCGACACTTCTTCTTTGGTAGATGCTGTCTCCGTGAACCACTACTAAGCCATTAATACTTGTTTGGTAGATGCTGTCTCTGTGCACCACTCCTAAACCATCATTTCTTGTGTGGCAGATGCGCTCTCCGTGCTCCACAACAAAACCATCACATCTTGTTTCATAGAAGCTCTCTCCGTGCACCACTTCTAAACCGTCATTTCTTTTTTGGTAGATGTTCTCTCTGTGCACCAACACTAAAACATCAATTTTTATTCGACAGATGCTCTTTTCGTGCACCACTAGTAAACCATCACTTCTTGCTCGGTAGATGCTCTCTCTGTGCCCCACTCCTAAACCTTCACTTCTTGCTTGGAAGATACTCTCTCTGTGCACCACTACTAAACAATTACTTCTTGTTTGGTAGATGCTCTCTCTATGTACCACACCTAAACCATTAGTTCTTGTTTGTTAGATGCTACCTCTCTTCACCACTAGTAAACCATTAGTTCTTGTTTGTTAGATGCTTTCTCTGTGCACCAATACTAAATCATCACTTCTTGTTTCGTATATGCTCTCTCTGTGCACCGTTACAAAACCATCACTTATTCTTTCATAGATGCTCTCCATGTGCAGCAATACTAAACCATCACTTCTTTGTGGTAGAAACTCCCCCTGTGCACCAACACTAGAACATCACTTCTTCTTTCGTAGATGCTCTATCTGTTCACCACTACTAAACCATCACTTATTTTTGGTAGAAACACCCCCTGTGCACCAACACTAAACCGTCACTTCTTGTTTGGTTGATGCTCTCTCTGTGCACCACTACTAAACCATTACTTCTTGTTCGGTAGATGCTATCTCCGTGCACCACAACTAAACCATCACTTCTTGTTTGGTACATGCTCTCTCTATGTACCACACCTAAACCATTAGTTCTTGTTTGTTAGATGCTACCTCTCTTCACCACTAGTAAACCATTAGTTCTTCTTTATTAGATGCTTTCTCTGTGCACCAATACTAAATCATCACTTCTTCTTTCGTATATGCTCTCTCTGTGCACCGTTACAAAACCATCACTTATTCTTTCACAGATGCTCTCCATGTGCAGCAATACTAAACCATCACTTCTTTTTGGTAGAAACACCCCCTGTGCACCAACACTAGACCATCACTTCTTCTTTCGTAGATGCTCTATCTGTTCACCACTACTAAACCATCACTTCTTGTTTGGTAGCTGCTCTCTCTGTGCACCACTACAAAACCATCATTTCTTGTTTGGTAGTTGCTTTCTCTGTGCACCAATACTAAATCATTAATTCTTCTTTCGTAGATGCTCTATCTGTTCACCACTACTAAACCATCACTTCTTGTGTGGTGGCTGCTCTCTCTGTGCTTCACTGCTTAACCATCACTTCTTGTTTGGTGGCTGCTCTCTCTGTGCTTCACTGCTTAACCATCACTTCTTGTTTGGTAGTTGCTCTCTTCTGTCCACCACTACTAAATTTTCACTTTTTGTTTGTTAGATGTTCTCTCCGTGCTCCACTACTAAACCATTACTTTTGTTTTCTAGATGCTCTCGATGTTCAACATCACTAAACCATAACTTCTTGTTTGGAAGATGCTCTCTACGTGTACCATGTCTAAACCATTACATCTTGTTAGGTAGATGCTTTCTCTGTGCACCACTACAAAACTATCACTTCTTCTTTGGTTGATGCTCTCTGTGCACCACTACTAAACCATTACTTTTGTTCGGTAGATGCTATCTCCGTGCACCACAACTAAACCATCACTTCTTGTTTGGTACATGCTCTCTATGTACCACACCTAAACCATTAGTTCTTGTTTGTTAGATGCTACCTCTCTTCACCACTAGTAAACCATTAGTTCTTCTTTATTAGATGCTTTCTCTGTGCACCAATACTAAATCATCACTTCTTCTTTCGTATATGCTCTCTCTGTGCACCGTTACAAAACCATCACTTATTCTTTCACAGATGCTCTCCATGTGCAGCAATACTAAACCATCACTTCTTTTTGGTAGAAACACCCCCTGTGCACCAACACTAGACCATCACTTCTTCTTTCGTAGATGCTCTATCTGTTCACCACTACTAAACCATCACTTCTTGTTTGGTAGCTGCTCTCTCTGTGCACCACTACAAAACCATCATTTCTTGTTTGGTAGTTGCTTTCTCTGTGCACCAATACTAAATCATTAATTCTTCTTTCGTAGATGCTCTATCTGTTCACCACTACTAAACCATCACTTCTTGTGTGGTAGCTGCTCTCTCTGTGCTTCACTGCTTAACCATCACTTCTTGTTTGGTAGCTGCTCTCTCTGTGCTTCACTGCTTAACCATCACTTCTTGTTTGGTAGTTGCTCTCTTCTGTCCACCACTACTAAATTTTCACTTTTTGTTTGTTAGATGTTCTCTCCGTGCTCCACTACTAAACCATCACTTTTGTTTTCTAGATGCTCTCGATGTTCAACATCACTAAACCATAACTTCTTGTTTGAAGATGCTCTCTACGTGTACCATGTCTAAACCATTACATCTTGTTAGGTAGATGCTTTCTCTGTGCACCACTACAAAACTATCACTTCTTCTTTGGTTGATGCTCTCTCTGTGCACCACTACTAAACCATTACTTTTTGTTCGGTAGATGCTATCTCCGTGCACCACAACTAAACCATCACTTCTTGTTTGGTACATGCTCTCTCTATATACCACACCTAAACCATTAGTTCTTGTTTGTTAGATGCTACCTCTCTTCACCACTAGTAAACCATTAGTTCTTCTTTATTAGATGCTTTCTCTGTGCACCAATACTAAATCATCACTTCTTCTTTCGTATATGCTCTCTCTGTGCACCGTTACAAAACCATCACTTATTCTTTCACAGATGCTCTCCATGTGCAGCAATACTAAACCATCACTTCTTTTTGGTAGAAACACCCCCTGTGCACCAACACTAGACCATCACTTCTTCTTTCGTAGATGCTCTATCTGTTCACCACTACTAAACCATCACTTCTTGTTTGGTAGCTGCTCTCTCTGTGCACCACTACAAAACCATCATTTCTTGTTTGGTAGTTGCTTTCTCTGTGCACCAATACTAAATCATTAATTCTTCTTTCGTAGATGCTCTATCTGTTCACCACTACTAAACCATCACTTCTTGTGTGGTAGCTGCTCTCTCTGTGCTTCACTGCTTAACCATCACTTCTTGTTTGGTAGCTGCTCTCTCTGTGCTTCACTGCTTAACCATCACTTCTTGTTTGGTAGATGCTCTCTCTGTTCTCCACTTCCAAACCATCACCTCTTGTTTGGTAGTTGCTCTCTTCTGTCCACCACTACTAAATTTTCACTTTTTGTTTGTTAGATGTTCTCTCCGTGCTCCACTACTAAACCATCACTTTTGTTTTCTAGATGCTCTCGATGTTCAACATCACTAAACCATAACTTCTTGTTTGGAAGATGCTCTCTACGTGTACCATGTCTAAACCATTACATCTTGTTAGGTAGATGCTTTCTCTGTGCACCACTACAAAACTATCACTTCTTCTTTGGTTGATGCTCTCTCTGTGCACCACTACTAAACCATTACTTTTTGTTCGGTAGATGCTATCTCCGTGCACCACAACTAAACCATCACTTCTTGTTTGGTACATGCTCTCTCTATGTACCACACCTAAACCATTAGTTCTTGTTTGTTAGATGCTACCTCTCTTCACCACTAGTAAACCATTAGTTCTTCTTTATTAGATGCTTTCTCTGTGCACCAATACTAAATCATCACTTCTTCTTTCGTATATGCTCTCTCTGTGCACCGTTACAAAACCATCACTTATTCTTTCACAGATGCTCTCCATGTGCAGCAATACTAAACCATCACTTCTTTTTGGTAGAAACACCCCCTGTGCACCAACACTAAACCATCACTTTTGTTTTCTAGATGCTCTCGATGTTCAACATCACTAAACCATAACTTCTTGTTTGGAAGATGCTCTCTACGTGTACCATGTCTAATCCATTACATCTTGTTAGGTAGATGCTTTCTCTGTGCACCACTACAAAACTATCATTTCTTCTTTGGTAGATGCTCTCTCTGTACACCACTACTAAATCATCACTTCTTGTTTGGTACATGTTCTGTCTGTGCACCACTACTCAACCATTAGTTCATGATTGTCAGATGATTCCTCTCTGTACCACTATTAAACCATCACTTCTTGTTTGGTAGATGAACTCTCTGTGCACCACTACTAAACTATCATTTTTGTTTGGTAGATGCTCTCTCTGTGCACCAGTACTAATCCATCACTTCTTGTTTGGTACATGTTCTGTCTGTGCACCACAACTAAACCATTAGTTTATGTTCGTTAGATGTTCCCTCTCTGCACCATAACTAAACCATAACTTCTTGTTTGTAAATGCTCTCCATGTACCACTAGTAAACCATCACTTCTTGTTTGGTAGATGCTTTCTGTACACCACTACTAAACCATCACTTCTTGTTTGGTAGATGCTTTCTCTGTGTACCACTAATAAACCATAATTTCTTGTTTGGTAGATGCTTTCTCTGTGTACCACTAATAAACCATAATTTCTTGTTTGGATAGATGCTTTCTCTATCCACCATAACAAAACCATTCATTCTTTTTTGTTGGATGCTTCCTCTCTGTTCACCACTACTAAACCATAACTTCTTGTTTGGAAGATGCTCTCTACGTGCACCGCGTCTAAACCATTACATCTTGTTAGGTAGATGCTTTCTCTGTGCACTACTACTGAATCATCACTTCTTCTTTGGTAGATACTCTCTCGGTGCACCAACACTAGACCATCACTTCCTGTTTGTTAGATGCTCTGTCTGAGCATCACTACCAAACCATCACTTCTTGTCTGGAAGGCTGTTTCCGTGCACCACTACTAAACTACCACTTCTTGTTGGGTAGATGCTGTTTCTGTGCACCAATACAAGACTATCACTTCTTGTTTCATAGATTCTCTACGCGTGCACCACTACTAAACCATCACATCTTGTTTCGTAGATGCTGTTTCCGTTCACCGTTACTAAAATATTTTTGGTTTGGAGATGCTCCGTCAGGGCACCACTACTACATTATCACTTCTTGTTCGTTAGATATGCTTTTTGTGAACCACTTCTAAACCATTACTTCTTGTTGGGTTGATGTTTTCTTCGTGCACAACTACTAAATCATCACTTTGTGTTTGATAGATGCTCAATATCTGCACCAACACCAGAGCATCACTTCTGGTTTGGTAGATGCTTTATCTTCTGCACCACTACAAAACTATCACTTCTTCTTTGGTAGATGCTCTCTCTACTAAATCATCACTTCTTGTTTGGCAGATGCTCTCTCCGTGCACCACAACTAAACTATCACATCTTGTTTGGTACATGTTCTGTCTGTGCACCACTACTAAACCATTAGTTCATGATTGCCAGATGATTCCTCTCTGTACCACTATTAAACCATCACTTCTTGTTTGGTAGATGAATTCTCTGTGCACCACTACTAAACTATCATTTTTGTTTGGTAGATGCGCTCTCTGGGCACCAGTACTAATCCATCACTTCTTGTTTGGTACATGTTCTGTCTGTGCACCACAACTAAACCATTACTTTATGTTCGTTAGATGTTCCCTCTCTGCACCATAACTAAATCATAACTTCTTGTTTGTAAATGCTCTCCATGTACCACTAGTAAACCATCACTTCTTGTTTGGTAGATGCTTTCTCTGTACACCACTAATAAACTATCACTTTTCGTTTGGCAGATGCTCTCTCGGTGCACCAAAACTAGATCATCACTTCTAATTTGTTAGATGCTCTATTTGTTCACCACTACTAACCATCACTTCTTGTTTGGTTGATGCTTTCTCTGTGCATCAATACTAAATCATCACTTCTTGTTTCGTATATGCTTTCACCGTCCACCGCTACAAAACAATCACTTTTTCTTTGACAGATGCTCTCTATATGCAGAACCACTAAGCAATTACTTCTTTTTGGTAGAAACTCCCTCTGTGCAGCAACACTAAACCATCAGTTTTTCCTTCGTAAATGCTTTCTCTGGGCACTGCTACTAAACCATCTTCTTTTTTGGATGAAGCTCTCTTTGTGTATCAACACTAGACCATCAATTATTTTTTCGTAGAAGCATTCTCTGTGCACCACTACCAGGCCATCACTATTTGTTTGGAAGATGCTCTCTTTGGGAACCACTATTAGTCCTTTACATCTTGTTTAGTAGATAAGATCTCCGTGCACCTCTACTAAATCATCACTTTTTGTTTGGCAGCTGCTCTCTCTGTGCACCACTACTAAAAATCACTTGTTGTTTTGTAGGTTCTTTCTCTGTGTACCACTACTAAACCATTACTTCTTAATGGGTAGAAGCTCTCTCCGTGCACTATTTCTAAACCGTCATTTCTGATTTGGTAGATGCTCTCTGTGCACCAATACCAAACCAAAACTTCTTGTTTGGTGGATGCTCTCTCTGTGCACCTACACTAGACTAATACTTCTTCTTTGATAGATGTACTCTATTTGCACCACTACTAAACCGACACTTCTTCTTTGGTAGATGCTCTCTCCGTGCACCACTACTAAACCAACACTTCTTATTTGATAGATGCTGTCTCCGTTCACCATTACTACACCATCATTTCTTGCATTGTTGATTGTCTCTCCGTGCACCACTACTAAACCATCACTTCTTATTTGGTTGATGCTCTCTCTGTGCACCACTACTAAACCATTACTTCTTGTTTGATAGATGCTATCTCCGTGCACCCCAACTAAACCGTCACTTCTTGTTTGGTACATGCTCTCTCTATGTACCACACCTAAACCATTAGTTCTTGTTTGTTGGATGCTACCTCTCTTCACCACTAGTAAACCATTAGTTCTTCCTTATTAGATGCTTTCTCTGTGCACCAATACTAAATCATCACTTCTTCTTTCGTATATGCTCTCTCTGTGCACCGTTACAAAACCATCACTTATTCTTTCACAGATGCTCTCCATGTGCAGCAATACTAAACCATCACTTCTTTTTGGTAGAAACACCCCTGTGCACCAACACTAGACCATCACTTCTTCTTTCGTAGATGCTCTATCTCTTCACCACTACTGAACCATCACTTCTTGTTTGGTAGCTGCTCTCTCTGTGCTCCACTGCTTAACCATCACTTCTTGTTTGGTAGATGCTCTCTCTGTTCTCCACTTCCAAACCATCACCTCTTGTTTGGTAGTTGCTCTCTTCTGTCCACCACTACTAAATTTTCACTTTTTGTTTGTTAGATGTTCTCTCCGTGCACCACTACTAAACCATCACTTTTGTTTTCTAGATGCTCTCGATGTTCAACATCACTAAACCATTTGTTTTGTTTAATAGATGCTCTTTCTGTGCACCAACACTTGTCCATAACTTCTTGTTTGGTAGATGCTCACTCTGTTCTTCACTACTAAACCATCACTTCTTGTTTGGAAGAAGCTCTGTCTGTGCACCACTATTAAACCATTACTTCTCGTTTGGTAGATGTTATCTCTGTGCTCCACTTCTAAACCATCACTTTTTGTGAGATAGCTGCTCTCTCTGGGCATAACTACTAAACCATCACTTCTTGTTTTATAGATGCTCTGTCTGTGCACCACTACTAAACCATCACTTCTTGTTTGGTTGATGCTCTGTCTGTGCATCACTACTAAACCATCACTTCTTGTTTGGTAGATGCTCTTTTTGTGCTCCACTACTAAACCATCTCTTCTTGTTTGATACATGCTGTCTTTGTTCTCCACTACTAAACCATTACTTCTTGTTTGGTAGATGCTCTCTGTGTGTTCCACTACTAAACCATCTCTTCTTGTTTGATACATGCTGTCTTTGTTCTCCACTACTAAACCATTACTTCTTGTTTGGTAGATGCTCTTTTTGTGCTCCACTACTAAACCATCACTTCTTGTTTGATACATGCTGTCTTTGTTCTCCACTACTAAACCATTACTTCTTGTTTGGTAGATGCTCTCTGTGTGTTCCACTACTAAACCATCACTTTTTTTTTGGTAGATGCTCTCTCTGTGCACCACTACTACACCATCACTTCTTCTTTGGGAGATGCTTTCCCTCTGCACCATTACTAACCCATTACTTCTTCTTTGGTAGATGCTCTCTCTGTGCAGCACTGCTAACCCATCACTTTTTCTTTGGTGGATGCTCTCCCTCTGCACCACTACTAAATCATCACTTCTTGTTTTCATTCCTTATTTCTTCAAGTAATTTACCTTAATTTAATTTTCCTTGTTTCAGTAATTGTTTTTTCCACTTTATTTTCCAAAGAATTTGATTTAACTGTGTTTTGCTGCAAAAGAAAAATTCAATTTTTTAGTATCAAGCATTAATTCTTAAGTAAACTTCACTATTTTGTATACGTTTCATTCGTCTAATTCGATATTGCTATTGGTCTTTATTATTGTCTGAAGCTCTTCACATGAAAAAAAAATTGTTTAACTTATTCACAGGACAAGTGGAATAAGATAAATGAAATGCCGTTTAACGTGAAAAACCAAATCTCATCAAGAACTGCAGAAACGTCAGTCTTGAAGATGTGAAGTGTCGGATGCAGAAGTGGAGAGTGAGATTGACAAAGAAGGTCAGAAAATTAAGGAAGAGGGACAGGAGGGATCAGATATAACTGGAACAGTGAAGAAAACAACAGTTGAGCAGATCCGTAAGGAGGAGTCACAAAGTACAGAATGGTGTAGATGAGGAAGAGTTACTGATGAAGTAATCAGATTGTTCGACCAACCCTATTTGAACGAATCTATAGCCAAAGCCCGAGGATGGGGAATGGAGAGAACTGGTAATTGATGGTGGTGGCATATGCATCGACATAAGGAATACCTTAACAGTTTCAAAGCCGCAAGAAACAGAGGGATAAATGGACTACTGTAGTTGGGTTGGGGAAAGCAACCAAATGAATGTTATGATTGTGGGCCCAAAAGAAAAGATCCAGTACTAGAAAATATAGGAATCTCAATCTGATGCATTTTTGGTGATTGAGATGTGCCACCAATGTTAAATTGTCGAAATAGGCTATGTTCAGATTATCTTTGGGGATAGGAAAAATGTGATTCAAAGCCTGATGAACAGAAAAAAAAAACATCTAGGACGTTAGTATGAAGAGAATAACCTCCCTCTAAAGATAATCATCTGAAGCCTCTTGGTGATCGACTCCCGCAACCCCAGTCTTGAAAGAATGCATCTGTGAGCAAATGTAAATCTGACCACGAAAGAGGAAGCAGGACACCTGCTAATGTATGAGCCTTGTACAATCATCATTGGAGATCATACACAATGTAGGAAGGAAGTATTACAGGAGCATGCCAAGGATACTGGGAAAGGTTTCACTGACCCTAGAGAACCAATTAAAAGAATTGCATATTAGCTCAGCCAAGGGGTATGAGAAGAGTCGTAGAAGACCACATATCCAAAAATGATAGAACCTGATGAGCAGAATGTTAAATTAAACACAAGACATTCTAAATTACTAGTTATATAAAACGGAGATAGGTAGGAGAAGGTTGGACTCAACTGAGACGGATGGTGAAGAAAACACCCAAATAAACGATGTACTGGATAGGATGAAAGAAGAATTTTTCCAATTTGACTCACCAGCACATCTGAGCAACTTTGAGAAAGAGCTGGTGAGTAGACAGACCGATTTCTCGTTCAGCATGATCGAGAAGAAGCTAGTCTTTTATGTAAAAGTTAAAGTGCATGCAGATATGCAGTGAAAGTTCGCACCACAAACAGAAAATTGGTAGATCATCCCACGATGGTCAAACCAAAGATAATGAGGTGAAAGCTCACATATGGGAATATACAGTTAGGTACTTGAGACGCCCATCTTAATCTTCAACAGACCCATTGAAAAAGCCCGCCAAAATTTAAGGTAGGATTTCATGGTGGAGCATGAGGGGTGTAGTCATACTGACTGAGATTATGCAGGCTGATAACTGGTCTCAAATCCGAGTCCCTTTATCTGAAAATACAAACAGGCAAGAGTATCCCAGAACTGTGTAGAACAGGTTTGATAGCTTCTTGTGTGTGATTTTGTCTGCCTTGAGTAGAAGCTGGTGTGACAAGGAATCCAAATATTCTGAGATGAGGTAAAACATGAAATATCTGAAAAATCCGTGTTAACTTTCCACAAATAAGAAACCGGGATAGGAGTCTGTGACAATATAGTATCACTGTCTAAAAGGCCATGAGAACAAATACTTCACACAACACTTAAATTGTTAGTGTACAGTGGATTTTTGAACCATTTTACCAACCCATACTCTACTCAACACTTAAATGGTTAAAGTACAGTTGATTTTAAAACATTTTATCTTCCCATAATTTACTCAAGACTTAAATTGTGAACGTATAGTTGACTTTGAACCATTTTATCTTTTCTTACAATACTCAACACTTAAATTGTTAACGTACAGTTGATTATGGACCATTTATCTTCCCATACTTTACTGAACACTTAAATTGTTAACGTACAGTATATTGTAAACAATTTTGTATTCACTTTTTTTACTCAATGCTTAAATTTTTATTGTACATCTGATTTTGAACAATTTTATCTTCCCATAGTTCACTCAACACTTATAATTTTAATGTACAAGTGATTTGAACCATTTTACCTTCTATTACTTTTCTCAACGCTTAAATTGTTAACGTACAGTTGATTTTGAACTATTTTATCTTCTGATACTATACTCAACACTTAAATTGCTAACGTACAATTGATTTTAAGTCATTTTATCTTTCTATACTTTATTCAACACTTAAATTGTTAACGTACAATTGATTTTGAGTCATTTTATCTTTCTATACTTTATTCAACACTTAAATTGTTAACGTACAATTGATTTTGAGTCATTTTACCTTTCTATACTTTATTCAACACTTAAACTGTTAACGCACAGTTGATTTTAAACCATTTTATCAGCACTTAGTTTAGTCAATACTTAAATTCTTAACGTACAGATGACTTTCAACCATTTTGTCTTCTCTTACTCAATCTTCTCTCTTTGTGACTTAGTGTGGAATTCATAAACAATATTTAATATGTCATTAACTGACATTTATTTCTACTGATATGTAAAATCTCCAGCTTTACTACTAGTAATGGGATTCGTAACCTGTTTTACTGTGTCATTAGCTCATATTGGTTTTCACTAACATGTAGAATCTCCAGCCTTATGCTTTATGCTGAGATTTATAACCAGTTTTCAGTTTGCCATTGGGTGATCTTGGTTTATACTGGTATGTAGCTATAACTTTTTTATTATCCGATATTTGTTTTTTACTTAAGTGTAGAGTTTGCATTTTTATGATATTTCCTGGGATTCATAACGAGTTTTTACTTTCTCATTAGTCGATCTAGGTTTTTACTTATTTGTAGAATCTCAAAATGTGTTAGTTGTTTTTGGATTCATAACCATTTTTTACTTTGTCATTTGTAATCTTGGATTTTACTGATAAGTAGAACTACCACTTTTATGAATTATACTCATATTTATAACCAGTTTTTACTTTGTCATTAGCTGATCTTGGTTTTTACTAATATGTTGAATCTCCAACTTCATGATTTGTAGTGGAATTCATTATTAGTTTTTATTTTGTTAGTATCCGATCTTTGTTTTTACTGATATTTAGAACCTCCAACTTTATGAGTTGTATCAGAATTCATTACCAGTTTACACTTTGAAATTCGGGGACCTTGGTTTTTTATGACATGTAAAATTTCCAGCTTTATGATTTGTAGTGGGATTCATCAAGAGCTTCTACTTGGTCATTCCCTGATCATTGTTTTTATCAATATGTAGACTCTACAACTTTATTAGTTCTACTCGGATTCAAAACCAATTTTTATCTTGTCATTAGCTGATCTTGGATTTTAATGATATGTAGAATTTCCAAGTTTACGATTCGTACTAGGATTCATAACTAGTGTTTACAATGTCATAAGCTCATCTCTCTTTTTATTGATATGTAGAATCTCTAACTTTATGATTTTTACTGGAATTCACAAACAGTTTTTAGTTTGTCATTAGCTGATCTTGGTTTTCACTGGTACGTAGAATCATCAACTTTACGATTTGTAGTGGGGTTCATGAATAGCTTTTACTTTCTTATTATCCGATCTTTGATTTTAATTAAATGTAGAATCTGCAATTTTATGATATATACCGGGATTCATAACCAGTTTTTACTTTATCATTTACTAATCTTGGCTTTTTACCGACATTTAGAATCTACAACTTCATGATTGTAGTGGGATTCGTAAACAGTTTTTTACGATGTCATTAACTGATTTTGACTTGTGGTGATATGTAGAATCTCTAACTTTATTAGTCGTACTGGGATTCATAACCAGTTTTTACTTTATCATTTACTAATCTTGGTTTTTACTGATATTTAGAATTTCCAGTTTAATGATTTGTAGTGGGATTCATAAGCAGATTTTAGTATGTCACTAACTGTTCTTGATTTCTAATGATTAGTAGAATCTCCAACTATTTTAGTCGTACTGGGATTCATAACCAGTTTTTAGTTTATCATTAGCTGAACTTGGTTTTTACTGGTATGTAGAATCTCTAACTTTATGATTTGTATTGGAATTCATGATTAGTTTTTATCTTGTTAGTATCCAGTCTTTGTTTTACTGATATATAGAACCTTCAACTTTATGATTTAAGTTGGTATCCATAACAAATTTTTACTTTGTCATTAGCTGACCTTAGTTTTTACTAATATTTAGAATCTCCAACTTCATGATTTGTAGTAGGATTCATAAACAGCTTTTTCATTGTTATTAGCCAATCTTGGTTTATACTGATAAGTAGAATCTACAACTTTTTAGTTGTATTAGGATTTATAACCAGTTTTCACTATGTCATAAGCTCATCTTGATTTTATTATATGTAGAATTTCCAGCTTCAAAATTTTTAGTGAGATTCTTAACCAGTTATTACTTTGTCATTAGCTAGCCTTGGTTTTTACTGATGTTTAGAATCTCCAACACTATGATTTGTAGTAGGATAAATAAATAGTTTTCTTTGTTATTAGGTGATCTTGGTTTTTATTGATGTGTAGAATCTACAGCTTTTTAAGTTCTACTGAAATTCCTAACCAGTTTTTAGTTCGTAATTTGCTAATCTTGGTTTCTTAATTATATGTAGAATCTCCAACTTTATTATTTGTAGTGTGGTTCATGAACAGTTTTTTAGTTTGTCATTAGCTGATCTTGGTTCTTACTGATATGTAGAACCTTCAATTTCATAATTTATGTTGGTATTCATAAACAATTTTTCTTTGTTATTAGCTAATCTTGGTTTTTACTGATATGTAGAATGTTCAACTTTGTGATTTATACTGGGATTCATAACCAGATTTTCCTATGTTATAAGCTAATCTTGGTTTTTTATCACATGTGAATGTCCAGCTTTGTGATTTGTACTGAGATTGGTCTACAGTTTACAGTTTGTCTTTAGCTGATCTTGGTTTTTACTGATATATAGAATCTCCAACTTTGTAATTTTTACTTGAATTGATAACCAGTGTTTACTTCTTTATCAGCCGATCTTCATTTTTACTTATTTGTATAATCTCCGACGTTATTAGTTGTACTGCGATTCATTATCAGTTTTAAATTTGTCATTTGCTAATATTGGTTTTTATTGATGTTTAGAATCTAACTCGTCATGATTTGGAATGGAATTCATAAACAATTTTTACTATGTCATTAACTGATCTTTATTTTTATTGATATATAGGATCTACAACTATACTAGTTGTACTGGAATTCGTAACCTGCGTTTATTGTGTTATTAGCTCTTCTTGGTTTTTACTGATATGTAGAATCTCCAGCTTTATGATTTGTGCTGAGATTCATAACCAGTTTTTAGCGTGTCATTAGCTGATCTTGGTTTTCACTGGTTCGTAGAATCACCAACTTTACGATTTGTAGTGGGATTCATGAATAGCTTTTACTTTCTTATTATCCGACCTTTGTTTTTAATTAAATGTATAATCTGCAATTTTATGATATATACCGGGATTCATAACCAGTTTTTGCTTTATTATTTACTAATCTTAGCTTTTTACCGATATTTAGAAACTCCAACTTCATGATTTGTAGTGGGATCCGTAAACAGTTTTTACGATCTCATTAACTGATTTTGACTTGTGGTGATATGTAGAATCTCTAACTTTATTAGTAGTATTGGGATATATAATCAGTTTTTAGTTTGTCATTAGGTGATCTTCGTTTTTACTGATATGTAAAACTCCAACTTTATGATTTGTAGTGGGATTCATGAAAAATTTAACTTTGTTATTATCCGATCTTAGTATTTATTGATATGTTGAATCTCGAACTTTATGATTTATATTGGTTTTCATAACCAGTTTTCACTTTGTCATTAGCCGATCTCGGTTTTCACTTTTTGGTATAATATCTAAATTTATTAGTTGTACTGGGATATCCTAATCAGATTTTACTTTGTCATTTCCTAATTTTGGTTTATATTTATATTTAGAATCTCCAACTTCATGATAAGAAGTAGGATTCAATAACAATTCTATTATGTCATTATTTGATCTTGATTTTTACTGATACGTAGAATCTCCAATATTATGTATGATGTTGGTATTCATAAACAGTTTTTTCTTTGTTATGAGCAGATCTTGGTTTTTACTAACATGTAGAATCTACAACGTTTTTAGTTGTACTGGGATTGATAACCAGTTTTTAGTTTGTCATTTTAGTTTGTCTTGGTTTTACCGATACGTCCAATCAGCTATCTTATGATTTGTAGTGGTATTCATGCAGATTTTTACTTTGTTATTATCCGATCTTGGTTTTTACTGGTATGTATTATCTTCAAATTTGTGATTTTTACTTGGATTCATAAACAGTGTTTACTTCATTATTAGCCGATCTTCGTTTTGCTTATTTGTAGAATCTCCAACTTTATTAGTTGTACTGGGATTGCTAACTAGTTTTCACTTTGTTATTTGCTAATTTTGGCTTTCACAGATATGTAGAATCTCTAACTTTATAATTTTTACAGGGATTCATAACCAGTTTTTACTTTGTCATTATCCGATCTTGGTTTTTACTTATTTGTTTAATCTCCAACTTTATTAATTGTACTGGGGCTCATTATCGGTTTTTACTTTGTCATTTGCTAATCTTGGTTTTTACTGATCTTTAGAATCACATTCTTCATTATTTGGAGCGGAATTTATTAGTTCTACTCGGATTCAAAACCAATTTTTATCTTTTCATTAGCTGATCTTAGATCTTACTGATATGTGGAATGTCCAGTTTTATGATTTGTACTAGGATTCATAACCAGTGTTTACTAAGTCATAAATTCATCTTGCTTTATCCTGATAGGTATAATCTATAACTTTATTCCTTGAACTGGGATCCATAAAAAGTTTTTACTATACTATTCGCTGATCTTGGTTTTTACTCATATGTAAAATCTAAACTTTATTAGTTTTACTGGGATTCATAGTTTTTACTTAGTCATTAGGTTATTTTTGTTTTTACTGATATGTGAAATGTCCAAGTTTATTATTTGCGCTAGGATTGATAAACTGTTTTTATTTTGTTGTTCGCCAATATTGGTTTCAACTGATAAGAGAACCACCACCTTTATGATTTGTATTGGTATTCATTACAAGTTTTTACTTTGTCATTAGTTGACCTTGGTTTCTACTGATAAGAGAACCACCACCTTTATGATTTGTATTGGTATTCATTACAAGTTTTTACTTTGTCATTAGTTGACCTTGGTTTCTACTGATAAGAGAACCACCACCTTTATGATTTGTATTGGTATTCATTACAAGTTTTTACTTTGTCATTAGTTGACCTTGGTTTCTACTGATATTTATTATCTCCAACATCATGATTTGCAGTAGAATTCATAGCCAGTTTTTACTTTGTCATTTGCTAATCTTGGTTTCTTAATTATATGCAAAATCTCCAACTTTATGGTTTATGCTGGGATTCATTAACAGTTTTTAGTTTGTTTTAGCTGATCTTGGTTTTACTGATGTGTAGAATCTCCAACTTTATGATTTACACTGATATTCATTAACAGTTTTTAGTTTGCTTGAGCTGATCTTGGTTTTACTGATGTGTAAATCTCCAACTTTATGATTTGTACTGATATTCTTAAACAGTTTTTACATTGTTATTTCCTGATCTTGGTTTTTGCTGATATGTAGAACCTTCAACTTTATGATTTATGTTATTATTCATAACCAGTTTTTACTTTGTCATTAGCTTATCTTGGTTTTTACTGATGTGTAGAATCTACAACTTTTTTAGTTGTACTGGGATTCATAACCAGTATTTACTGTGTCATAAGGTGATTTTGGTTTTCAACTTTATGATTTGTACTTAACGGTAGCTAAAACACAAATTTCTCTGTTAACCTCTCCCATCGTGTCTGTAAAATCGATTTATATTTATATTGACAATACTGAGATGTCGCAAGTCTGGCTGTGTGTTTCTTCCATATTACTGAGATGTAGCAAGGTTGTTTGTGTCTTTATTTTACAGTACTGAGATGTAGCAAGTCTGGCTGTATGTTTCTTCCATATTACTGAGATGTAACAAGGTTGTTAGTGTCTTTATTCTACAGTACTGAGATGTCACAAGTCTGGCTGTGTGTTTCTTCTATATTACTGAGATATAACAAGGTTGTTTGTGTCTTTATTCTACAGTACTGAGATGTCACAAGTCTGGCTGTGTGTTTCTTCCATATTACTGAGATGTAACAAGGTTGTTTGTGTCTTTATTTTACAGTACTGAGATGTAGCAAGTCTGGCTGTATGTTTCTTCCATATTACTGAGATGTAACAAGGTTGTTAGTGTCTTTATTCTACAGTACTGAGATGTAGCAAGTCTGGCTGTGTGTTTCTTCTATATTATTGAGATGTAGCACGGTTGTTTGTGTCTTTATTCTACAGTACTGAGATGTAACAAGTCTGGCTGTGTGTTTCTTCTATATTACTGAGATGTAACAAGGTTGGTTGTGTCTTTTTTCTACACTACTGAGAGGTATCAATAGAGTCTTTTCTATACTTTATATCAAGGTTGGTTATGCCTTTCTTTTACATAACTAGAAATAACAAGGTTGGTTGTGTCTTTCTTCTACAGTACTGAGATGTAGCAAGGTTGGTTGTGTCTTTCTTATATATTACAGAGATTAGCAAGGTTGTTCATATCTTTATTCTACATTACTGAAAGATAGCAAAACTGTTTTTGTCTTTTTTCTACATTACTGAGATGTAGCACGGTTGGAAGTGTGTGTCTTTTTTCTACATTACTGAAATGTAGCACGGTTGGAAGTGTGTGTCTTTCTTCTACATTACTGAGATGTAGCACGGTTGGAAGTGTGTGTCTTTCTTCTACATTACTGAGATGTAGCACGGTTGGAAGTGTGTGTCTTTCTTCTACATTACTGAGATGTAGCACGGTTGGAAGTGTGTGTCTTTCTTCTACATTACTGAGATGTAGCACGGTTGGAAGTGTGTGTCTTTCTTTTACAGTACTGAGATGTAGCACGGTTGGAAGTGTGTGTCTTTCTACTACATTACTGAGATGTAGCACGGTTGGAAGTGTGTGTCTTTCTTCTACATTACTGAGATGTAGCACGGTTGGAAGTGTGTGTCTTTCTTCTACATTAATGAGATGTAGCACGGTTGGAAGTGTGTGTCTTTCTTCTACATTACTGAGATGTAGCACGGTTGGAAGTGTGTGTCTTTCTTCTACATTACTGAGATGTAGCACGGTTGGAAGTGTGTGTATTTCTTCTACATTACTGAGATGTAGCACGGTTGGAAGTGTGTGTCTTTCTTCTACATTACTGAGATGTAGCACGGTTGGAATTGTGTGTCTTTCTTCTACATTACGGAGATGTAGCACGGTTGGAAGTGTGTGTCTTTTTCTACATTACTGAGATGTAGCACGGTTGGAAGTGTGTGTCTTTTTTCTACATTACTGAGATGTAGCACGGTTGGAAGTGTGTGTCTTTCTTCTACATTACTGAGATGTAGCACGGTTG
Organism: Tachypleus tridentatus; assembly: GCF_004210375.1. Lineage (NCBI taxonomy): Eukaryota > Metazoa > Arthropoda > Merostomata > Xiphosura > Limulidae > Tachypleus > Tachypleus tridentatus. The sequence continues at coordinate 128,812,818 of NC_134836.1, read as the reverse complement.
GAAGTGTGTGTCTTTCTTCTACATTACTGAGATGTAGCACGGTTGGAAGTGTGTGTCTTTCTTCTACATTACTGAGATGTAGCACGGTTGGAAGTGTGTGTCTTTCTTCTACATTACTGAGATGTAGCACGGTTGGAAGTGTGTGTCTTTCTTCTACATTACGGAGATGTAGCACGGTTGGAAGTGTGTGTCTTTCTTCTACATTACTGAGATGTAGCACGGTTGGAAGTGTGTGTCTTTCTTCTACATTACTGAGATGTAGCACGGTTGGAAGTGTGTGTCTTTCTTTACATTACTGAGATGTAGCACGGTTGGAAGTGTGTGTATTTCTTCTACATTACTGAGATGTAGCACGGTTGGAAGTGTGTGTCTTTCTTTTACAGTACTGAGATGTAGCACGGTTGGAAGTGTGTGTCTTTCTTCTACATTACTGAGATGTAGCACGGTTGGAAGTGTGTGTCTTTCTTCTACATTACGGAGATGTAGCACGGTTGGAAGTGTGTGTCTTTTTTCTACATTACTGAGATGTAGCACGGTTGGAAGTGTGTGTCTTTCTTCTACATTACTGAGATGTAGCACGGTTGGAAGTGTGTGTCTTTCTTCTACATTACTGAGATGTAGCACGGTTGGAAGTGTGTGTCTTTCTTCTACATTACTGAGATGTAGCACGGTTGGAAGTGTGTGTCTTTCTTTTACAGTACTGAGATGTAGCACGGTTGGAAGTGTGTGTCTTTTCCATATTACGAAGAAGTAAGAATGTTCATTTGATTGTATTTTCTTAGTTACAGAAATCTGACCAGTCTCATTGTATAATCAATATATATTTCAATTCTTCAGTCATTCTTTCTATTGACAGTATATTTTTACCAAACAACTTTACGAAGGTTCTACCTAAAGTTTATTCACAGAACGAGAGATATTTCATTCTAGAAAGGTAAACATGTTTAAAGTACGAAGTCGTGAAAGTTCCTAAAAATAACTGTCTAGACGACACGAAGACCATTGGTTTCGAGGAACCTTGACAGACTGAAAAGGTTTGGTTTGTTTTGAATTTCAAGCAAAGCTTCACGAGAGCTATCTGCACTAGCCGTCCTAATTTAGCAGTGTAAGACTAGAGGGAAGGCAACTAGACATCACCTCCCAACGCCAACTCTTGGGCTAATATTTTACCAACGAATAATGGGATTGACCGTAACATTATAACGTTCCCACTGAAAGGGCGAGCATGTTTGGTGTAACGGGGATGACTGAAAAGTTTCTAGTTTGTTTAGACATTATATTTAAACTAAAGAACTTATTGTTAAAGTAGGCTTACTAGTTTGTTTAGACATGATATTTAAACTAAATAACTTATTTATGTAAAAACGGCTCGTTTGAGTTGAGAAGATTTTTTACGTAGAGGAGTGAACAACGTTTCGACCTTCTTCAGTTATCATCAGGTTCAGAAAGAAAGAAAGAGGTAACTGACCGGAAGCTGACCACATGTTTAAAAGGGGTTGTGTAACTGAGTGTCGGAATGTAGAGGGCGGGCTTAGATGTTTGAATATATAATTTTATATTATTTATTTTATTATTTTTTAATATAGGTATAAAGGTGTTCCTTTGTATTGGTTTATTTTGGGCTTCAGTTGTTGTATAAGTAAAGCTTCTTTAATTTTGCGTTTGTTTATGTTTGTTTCTTTATTTAGTATTTGAGTGTTTTCTATGGTTATGTTGTGTTTATTTGACTTGCAGTGTTCGAAAACGTGTGAAGGTGACTTATGTTCTTTAAATCTGGTTTCCATTTTTCTATTTGTTTCTCCAATATAGAAGTCGTGGCAGTTATCACATTGTATTTTATAAATAATGTTTGTGTGGTGTTTGTCAGTGTAGTTTTTACATAGTATAGACCTCAGTTTTGTGCCTGGTTTTTGAATAAATTTGGTATTAACTGGAATGTCATATTTTGTTACTAGATATAACCTTATCTCTAACCTTAGAAATAAAAACATATTTAGAAGACCTAGCCAGGAGACTTGTGATACGTTCCACAGAAAACAAAATCAAGAAAACAACCGAAAATAACCAATAGAAGGAAGACAACTTAGACAATTTTATTGAGATCCAACAGCCAAACTTCCCAGGTAAAATTAAAAATTTATGTTTCCAAGAAACACCTAAAAACAACATCTTAAACGATTTTTTCAAAGAATTTTTTCACAAAACCATCAACATAATTTCACAAAACAGAAAGATAAAAAATAATCTTACAAAAAGAGACATTCCATTAAAAACCTAAAACAAGACAAAAACATTAAAATTCTAAAAGCAGATAAAGGTAACGCTTTTGTCATAATGAATACGAATGAATGCGTCCAAAAAATGAAGAACATCCTATCAGACACGAACAAATTTAAACCAATACACACAAATCCAACAAAGACACACGAAACGCAACTGAACAAATTACTACTACAAATGAAAAAAAGCCAACACAATTTCAGAAACACTTTATTCCAACCAACGTAAAACCGACTCACGCACACCACAAATATACGGCATCCCCAAACCTCATAAACCAGATTGTCCATTACGACCAATAATGTCCACATATGAATTGTTTACTTACAATCTTGGTAAATACATAGCATGGGCATTCTCCAAATATGTAACATCAGCCAGCTCATTCATCAAAGACTCTTTTAATTTCAAGTCTAATCTAAATCAACTTAATCATAAAGCCTTAATGGCCAGTTTAGATGTTATATTCCTCTTTACAGAAGTTCCAACCACTGAAGCCTGCAAGATAGTCTTAGAACTCTATATCCGGGACCCTAACCCAGCTATAGACATTCCCAGCAACCAGTTAGCAACCCTCATAGAATTCACCACGATAAAGATAAACTTCATGTTCAACAACCAAAACTATATACAAACAAATGGCCTAAGCATGGGCAACCCAGTATCACCAGCTTTAGCTGATATTTTTATGACACAAGTTGAAACACAAGCAATTAACACAGCATTACATCCACCACTATACTGGTACAGATATGTAGACGACACGATTGCGGGATTCACATCTACAGAACACACACTTAAGTTTTTCAATCACATTAACTCTATACATCCCGACATTAACTTCATACGTAAGCAAGAAGAAAGCAATCAAATATCATTTCTTAACCTCAAAATTACAAGAACCGACACACAATTCAAAACAGAAATCCGCCGAAAAATAACCCACACTGGATTATACATTCCTTGGGACTCAGCACATGAAACAAAACAAAAACTCAACATACTAAGAAAGCAAATAAACACAGCCATAAAACTATGCTCACCAGATAAAATTAACGATGAATTAGACAAAATAAAACAATATTTCATCAACATCAATAAGTTTCCTCCACAAACCATAAAAAAACATTATACACACACACCTAGACAGAAAGCAAAATCAACCGACAAAAGTAAATATATCTCACGAATCAAAAAAACACGAAACCATATACTGCTGCATACCATATATTCCTGATGTCAGTAGAAAAATAACCAACATTTGGCAAAAACTAGTAACAAAATATGACATTCCAGTTAATACCAAATTTATTCAAAAACCAGGCACAAAACTAAGGTCTATACTATGTAAAAACTACACTGACAAACACCACACAAACATTATTTATAAAATACAATGTGATAACTGCCACTACTTCTATATTAGAGAAACAAGTAGAAAAATGGAAACCAGATTTAAAGAACATAAAAAGTCACCTTCACACGTTTTCGACCACTGCAAGTTCAATAAAAACAACATAACCATAGAAAACACTCAAATACTAAATAAAGAAACAAACATAAACAAACGCAAAATTAAAGAAGCCTTACTTATACAACAACTGAAGCCCAAAATAAACCAATACAAAGGAACTCCTTTTGTATCTATATTAAAAAATAATAAAATAAATAATATAAAATTATATATTCAAACATCTAAGCCTGCCCTCTACATTCCGACACTCAGTTACACAACCCCTTTCAAACATGTGGTCAGCTTCCGGTCAGTTACCTCTTTCTTTCTTTCTGAACCTGACGATGACTGAAGAAGGTCGAAACGTTGTTCACTCCTCTACGTAAACAAATTTCTCAACCCAAACGAGCCATTTTTACATATATATTTCTCTACAAGTAGGTTTTGCTCGACATCACTGATTAAAGAACTTATTGTCAAAGTAGGCTTTCTAGTTTGTTTAGACATGATATTTAAACTAAAGACTTTTTGTGAAAGTAGGCTTTCTAGTTTGTTTAGACATGATATTTAAACTAAAGACTTTTTGTGAAAGTAGGCTTTCTAGTTGGTTTAGACATGATATTTAAACTAAAGACTTTTTGTGAAGCAGGCTTTCTAGTTTGTTTAGACATGATATTTAAACTAAAGACTTTTTGTGAAAGTAGGTTTTCTAGTTTGTTTAGACATGATATTTAAACTACAGAACTTATTGTCAAAGTAGGCTTTCTCGATTTCCAGGATCACCATGTTGATTGTTTGTTCCTTTTGGGAGAAAGTTTTTTACATGTATTTTTAGAAACTAAAATACTAGTTTTATTTATATTAAATGTTTGGTGTTACAAGGATGAAACAGTCTGATTTAAGAACAAAGAGCAGAATGTTGCACGTGCACGAAATTTATGAGAACATTTATTTGTAGCTTAGCACAAAGCTACACAAGGTTTCAGTCTTATAATACAGACTCGGTAACAATTTTCAGATAATGTTTCTAGAAATTAAAGGTAAATAAGTTTATTTTAGTACCATTTAAACATAGTTAAACGCATATTAAAAACAAAGGTTGTCGTCTGAGGTACTTCGAGACAGAATTAGCTTCTCTACCAAGAAATGATATAGTTGAAATCAAATTTTAATGCAAGCGTTTAAATACATTGTGGGTATTTAATAATTACTTGTTAAAAACGACAATGATATAGGGCCTTTAATTATATTGTGAAGAGTTAATAGTGTTTGAATCCTCTACTGCTAGATTTGTTAGCATATAATAATACCACGTAGTCAAGCTTGCTACTGAAATAACAATAATGACGTGCTTTAATAATTTAATAACTCCTCTGATAGTAAGATGGTGGAGAAAAAGAAAAATAGAACACGAAAACAAGTAGATGGAATGTGACAGATGGAGCACCTCGTGAATAGCACGTAACTGGATGCAGCGATTCAAGATTGAGACTTTGGGCACGAGAGTGCTCCACGTGATACTTCTGTGTTTAAGTTTACATGAAGTCAGTGTTTGTTTAAAACACTTAAAAACAACCAGTTATGGATAACTTCCTATCAAGGCTGGTTACTTACACAGTTCAGAACTGCAAAATAATAAATTATTTTAATGTACCGGTCCAACTAGGACTATGTTATGCTACAAAACCCAAACTCATAATGATTAGAATACAATGAATGTAACGTTTTGCTATAACAAGTGAGTTTGAAACTTAGTGGCCACCATCATTATAATGTAACTAGACTATCGTTTCCTATTCTTGTTTTAATCTAAATATGATATGGGTAATTTTAAACACATTTTATAATCCATTTGGGTCACGCATGGCCTATTGGGCTGTTGGTTAGACCATTTTCGTCACGCATGGCCTTTTAAGCTGTTGGTCAGAAGCTAGTAGACTACGAATATTGCTGGCTGGCTGCCATTTCTCTGGACTCTAATAATTAATTATTGACTATAGATAGTCAGCGGCACTCACAATCGAGCTTTTAGTAGCTTAACAGAATTGACTGTCATTTTTGTAATGTACTCACATCCTTAAGATTAGTAACTTGGTAACACAATCCTAACCACTAAGCTGAAACTACAATTTTTAAACAAATATTTATGCATTTATAAATAATGGTTAAAGGAAATAAAAGAAGTGATGGTTTATTCAACATTTTCATAAATTTCTACAATGTGTTAGCGATACATAGCTCACGTCATCTCTAATTAAATGTGTTACTATAGCAAGAAAAGGTTTCAGTTTTTAAAAAGAGTTGTACGCGAACTTTAAATAAATTCATAATCATTTTAAGTCTATTTATCACGTGGAAATAAATAGAATACTGTTCTTTTCTATGAAGTGTTTTTCAATTCAGCGTCTAGCGTCTTCTGAGAAAGATTAACTAACTTCGTGGCCTTTTGCCAGTTGCCGGCTACGTGTAGGTCAGACCGAACCGTCTATATGTATTGCAGACGGTAATGTTGTCAACAATGACTCCACTGTGGACTTCCGCCAAAATTCCGTCTCTCCACCCAGCGTGGTGCCTCACAACATGTTGATGCCAAGGCGAATTTTATTTTGTGACAGTCGCGAAAGAGCACAGATTAAAATAGACTTCTGTTTACGTAGGTATATGGGAGTTACCTAGAAGTAAAAATCACCCTAGCAGAAATATTAAATCAGCAGTTGTTACAGAGATAGCATTGTTAAATATGGCTGGGTAGGATCGGAAATACATAGTTTCGTATTACTGCATCTAAGCCTTCATATACTGAAAGTATGAAAAATGCCAGTTGTGCATTACCGTCTAAATGTCTATTCTGTGTTAAGCCTGAATAAACTAAAAGGATCAAGAATACTTAGTTTCATATCACTGTGCTAAGCCTAACTGTTTACATCATTAACATAAGCTTTTGTAGTGTTATACTGAAAATGAATATTTAATATAAGTTGTATATAAAGAAACTTGATTTTTCTCAAGATTTAGTTATCTTTGGTAATTAGTGAGAACAATATATAATTCTACTGCAAAATGTTTTCTTCTATTAGTAAGTGAAGTTCTGAAGTTATGGAATTTTATAATTTATCGGAATAATTTCTGCTTAAACGCTTTATAATCATTATCTAATCATATGTGAATCAATAATAAAGCGGCCCGGCATGGCCACGAGATTAGGGCTTTCGACTCGTAATCTGAGGGTCGCGGGTTTGAATCCCCGTCACACCAACCATGCTCGTCTTTTCAGCTGTGGGGGCATTATTATGTGATGGTCAATCCCACTATTTGTTGGTTGAAAAAGTAGCCCAAGAGTTGGCGGTGGGTGGTGATGACTATCTGTCTTCCCTCTAGTCTTGTACTGCTAAATTAGAGACGGCTAGCGCAGATAGCCCTCGTGTAGCTTTGCTCGAAATTAAAAACAAACAAACAAACATAGATTATATAAGGAAACGTATATAATTTATTTTCCCCAAATATAAAATAAGGCTGCATAATGTGAAAAAACTTTCACATACTTAACTCTTGATTAGTTAGCTAACAGAGAATAAAAGTTGTGTGACAGGCATATAAAAAAAGAGATAATAAATCCATTAGTTGATCCTTCTGTTGAAATCCTGTGGATCGCCAGTAGTGATAAAGAATCTATTGAGTTGATCCTTCTACGGAAATCCCGTAGATCACCAGTGGTGATAATAAATCCATTAGTCGGTCCTTCTATTGAAATCCCGTAGATCATCACTTGTGATAAAAAAGAATCCATTGAGTTGATCCTTCTACAGAAATCTCGTAGATCATCGGTGGTGATAATGAATCTATTGGGTTGGTACTTCTATTAAAATTTTGTGGATCATCAGTGGTGATAATGAATCTATTGGGTTGGTACTTCTATTAAAATTTTGTGGATCATCAGTAGTGATAATGAATATATTGGGGTATATTTCAATGATAACTATATTTTAAACTACATTTCTGGTTTTTATGGTTTTCACGAGTCAACGTAAATAAAATATTCTTCCTTTATTTTTTCATTAATTGTAAATATTTGTTGGAAAACGTAAATATATGTGACATTTGTAAGCTGCACAACTTATTTCATTTGTACTGATTGGTGTATTGTGACTTTTATTTAACTAATAGATGGCACTGTGGTAGGAAACTCGTCATCATAGTTTATCATATTCTGGAGTAAAAGGAAATATAAAAGCACTTGGTTTGATTATCTGGTTTAAGTATATAGTTACACAAATGAAGGAAGAGGTGTTTTTAGCGCCTGTCCTCCTGGTCCTGATCAATATTTTCTCAACACAAAAGGATATCTTTATTATGCCCATTGAAAGAATCGAACTCCATAATTTAACCGTATAATCTCCGATAGCACCAATTATCTTCTGGAACTAAACCTGTTTAAATCAAATGATCCATACTTTCAATTTCTCTTATCTAAGTGCAATTATCATATTTTAATTATTCTGAATGCGGTGAAGTGTGGTATTTCACCACGAGTATATTCCTCATAACTTATTTAGGCATGCAACTTGAACACGATGTCATTCGACGACGTAAGGAAAACACGTCCATCCTTACCTTAGAATTAAGAACGATCAGCATGAGGACAGTTAGACAGTGTATATGGCTTATCTTGATTGATTATTTGGAATTAAGCACAAAGCTACACAATGGGCTTTTTGTGCTTTGCCCAACGCGAGTATCGAAACATAGTTTCTAGCGGTGTGAGTCCGCAGACATGCTGCTGTGCTACTGGGGGCGTGGCTGTTCTTAACCAAATAGCAGAATATAAATCTTTCTTCGTTGACAGTACGGATCGTGTTAAGCAGCCAGTCGAGACTCGAACTTTGGACGTTTGCTACAGAGCTCTATAAACTAAGTACTAGGTCACACTTTAGTTGGTACTTCAATATAATATATACGATTCGTAGTCATATTCATTATCGCTAAGGTTATTGATATGTCTTTTAAGAAAGATTTTCTTTATGGGGAGTGCTTTGTCAAAAATTAATTTCTGAATTTTAGGGCTATAACGTTCAATATTACTATACAGTCAACCACTGGGAAGTTTTTTTTCAAAGAGAAAATTAGATTTTTTTCTTTTTAAAAAATGGCCAAACATTAAATGAATATCAGTTTCAATAGTATGATAAAATCCATAAACGTTACAAAGTTAGTGTGTTTTGTTTTACAAACTTTAACACCATTGTTAAACTAACTAAGCTAGTTTGTAAGTTTAATACTGATAACCTATTTCTATTGGTATTCAGGCTGCGTATTATTTCTTATAATTTCTCTACAGAAGTTTGAGTACATTATGTTATAATGATTTTGGTTACATCAGCACGTCATTACACCCCATTTCGTAATGTCCGGTTACGCTCCATCTGACGACTGTGCATCTTTACAACAATCCTGCAGAATAGTTTTCATTGTAGATAGCTCAGTCGTAAGGCTGTAATGAACACACTCTTACAGGCACGACATTATTCAAACAGTATACAAGGATGACGTTTCACCTTCTTACAGGCACGACATTATTCAAACAGTATACAAGGATGACGATTCACCTTCTTACAGGCACGACATTATTCATACAGTATACAAGGATGACGTTTCACCTTCTTACAGGCACGGCGTTATTCATACAGTATACAAGGATGACGTTTCACCTTCTTACAGGCACGACATTATTCATACAGTATACAAGGATGACGTTTCACCTTCTTACAGGCACGGCGTTATTCATACAGTATACAAGGATGACGTTTCACCTTCTTACAGGCACGAAATTATTCATACAGTATACAAGGATGACGTTTCACCTTCTTACAGGCACGACATTATTCATACAGTATACAAGGATGACGTTTCACCTTCTTACAGGCACGACATTATTCATACAGTATACAAGGATGACGTTTCACCTTCTAACAGGCACGACATTATTCATACAGTATACAAGGATGACGTTTCACCTTCTTACAGGCACGACATTATTCATACAGTATACAAGGATGACGTTTCACCTTCTTACAGGCACGACATTATTCATACAGTATACAAGGATGACGTTTCACCTTCTTACAGGCACGACATTATTCATACAGTATACAAGGATGACGTTTCACCTTCTTACAGGCACGACATTATTCATACAGTATACAAGGATGACGTTTCACCTTCTTACAGGCACGACATTATTCATACAGTATACAAGGATGACGTTTCACCTTCTTACAGGCACGACATTATTCATACAGTATACAAGGATGACGTTTCACCTTCTTACAGGCACGACATTATTCATACAGTATACAAGGATGACGTTTCACCTTCTTACAGGCACGACATTATTCATACAGTATACAAGGATGACGTTTCACCTTCTTACAGGCACGACATTATTCATAGAGTATACAAGGATGACGTTTCACCTTCTTACAGGCACGACATTATTCAAACAGTATACAAGGATGACGTTTCAGCACTCGAGTCACACAACAGTCTACGATCAGTAACGAGCTTTTTCTTTATATTAAAATAAATACATATTTCTTTCCCTAGCTTCTTGAGGTGTGAGGAGGTATGACTGGAAGCCTTATAGGGGTTAACTGTACCCCGTTTATTTGTCTTTTATGCTGCGTACTATTGCCTGAGGCAGGAAAACACGTAGATACAAGAAGTATTGGTCCAAAGTGAGAAATCCTGTAACACGATAAAAGTCTACCTTTCGAAAAGGTTCTGTATCCCAGCATAAATCATAAAGTTAGAGATTCTAGATATCAGTAAAAACCAACTCAACTAATGACAAAGTAAAAACTGGTTATGAATACCAGTACAAATCATAAAGTTAGATATTCTAGATATCAGTAAAAACCAATTCAACTAATGACAAAGTAAAAACTGGTTATGAATACCAGTACAAATAATAAAGTTAAAGATTCTAGATATCAGTAAAAACCAATTCAACTAATGACAAAGTAAAAACTGGTTATGAATACCAGTACAAATCATAAAGTTATAGATTATAGATATCAGTAAAATCCAATTCAACTAATGACAAAGTAAAAACTGGTTATAAATACCAGTACAAATCATTTAGTTAGATATTCTAGATATTAGTAAAAACCAACTCAACTAATAACAAAGTAAAAACTGGTTATGAATGCCAGTACAAATCATTAAGTTATAGATTATAGATATCAGTAAAAACCAATTCAACTAATGACAAAGTAAAACTGGATATAAATACCAGTACAAATCATTAAGTTAGATATTCTAGATATTAGTAAAAACCAACTCAACTAATAACAAAGTAAAAACTGGTTATAAATACCAATACAAATGATAAAGTTAGATATTCTAAATATCAGTAAAAACCAATTCAACTAATGACAAAGTAAAAACTGGTTATGAATACCAGTACAAATCATTTAGTTAGATATTCTAGATATTAGTAAAAACCAACTCAACTAATAACAAAGTAAAAACTGGTTATGAATGCCAGTACAAATCATTAAGTTATAGATTATAGATATCAGTAAAAACCAATTCAACTAATGACAAAGTAAAAACTGGATATAAATACCAGTACAAATCATTAAGTTAGATATTCTAGATATTAGTAAAAACCAACTCAACTAATAACAAAGTAAAAACTGGTTATAAATACCAATACAAATGATAAAGTTAGATATTCTAAATATCAGTAAAAACCAATTCAACTAATGACAAAGTAAAAACTGGTTATGAATACCAGTACAAATCATAAAGTTAGAGATTCTAGATATCAGTAAAAATCAATTCAACTAATGACAAAGTAAAAACTGGTTATGAATACCAGTACAAATCATAAAGTTAGAGATTCTAGATATCAGTAAAAACCAATTCAACTAATGACAAAGTAAAAACTGGTTATGAATACCAGTACAAATCATTAAGTTAGAAATTCTACAAATTAGGTGATTCAATGCTCAAGTACATACACGAGCAAACACTTAACTTTTAAAGACAATCAGTCATTTCAAAATCCATCAGTAGAGCGAATATAAACTGTGCTCTGGTTTTTATCAGTTTTTGTTCCACATCTGTCCGATTTCTGATGATTCAGTTTAATATTAACGACCTGAACCAATCTAATACGAGGGCTGAAGACATAATAGCACATATCTTCAGCCTAAGACCACACATTAAACTGACTGTCTCTAGTGTTATCTATATACATGTGAACAAACACGCACAAAAGACCACAATTATTAAGGAACTCAACAGTTTAATGAAGAAACCAAACACTTACACAGACGTAACCCCAACTTGCATTCAATAACAACACAAACTTAAAACTATTCACTGATTTACTCGCTCGATACGGACTTGAACGTAACCTCCAACTTGCATTTAATAACAACACAAACTTAAAACTATTCACTAATTTACTCGCACGATACGGACTTGAACGTAACCCCCAACTTGCATTCAATAACAACAGAAACTTAAAACTATTCACTAATTTACTCGCACGATACGGACTTGAACGTAACCCCCAACTTGCATTCAATAACAACACAAACTTAAAACTATTCACTAATTTACTCGCACGATACGGACTTGAACGTAACCCCAACTTGTATTCAATAACAACATAAACTTAAAACTATTCACTAATTTACTCGCACGATACGGACTTGAACGTAACCCCAACTTGCATTCAATAATAACATAAACTTAAAACTATTCACTAATTTACTCGCACGATACGGACTTGAACGTAACCCCCAACTTGCATTCAATAACAACATAAACTTAAAACTATTCACTAATTTACTCGCACGATACGGACTTGAACGTAACCCCCAACTTGCATTCAATAACAACATAAACTTAAAACTATTCACTAATTTACTCGCACGATACGGACTTGAGCGTAACCCCCAACTTGTATTCAATAACAACATAAACTTAAAACTATTCACTAATTTACTCGCACGATACGGACTTGCACGTAACCCCCAACTTGCATTCAATAACAACATAAACTTAAAACTATTCAATAATTTACTCGCACGATACGGACTTGAACGTAACCCCCAACTTGCATTCTATAACAACATAAACTTAAAACTATTCACTAATTTACTCGCACGATACTGACTTGAACGTAACACCCAACTTGCATTCAATAACAACATAAACTTAAAACTATTCACTAATTTACTCGCACGATACGGACTTGAACGTAACCCACAACTTGCATTCAATAGCAACATAAACTTAAAACTATTCACTAATTTACTCGCACGATAGGGACTTGAACGTAACCCCCAACTTGCATTCAATAACAACATAAACTTAAAACTATTCACTAATTTACTCGCACGATACGGACTTGAACGTAACCCACAACTTGCATTCAATAGCAACATAAACTTAAAACTATTCACTAATTTACTCGCACGATAGGGACTTGAACGTAACCCCCAACTTGCATTCAATAACAACATAAACTTAAAACTATTCACTAATTTACTCGCACCATAGGGACTTGAACGTAACTTTTTGGTGTTTTTTTTACTCTGGCCTTAAACTTCGAGTACTTTATTTACCGTAATATTTTCACACTCTTGTCTTAAGTTACCCCAGAAATCTCCTATTCCTATCTCTGATTGTTCTACTTTCTCTGTCCAAGTTCTCTACTATCTTGGAAGCTACCACCATCTCATTATCATCTTATACAATGATATTTCTATAACTCAACCCACCAAACTAAAGACTCACTACCTGAGACATGTGGGTGGCTTTTGTTATTCACTTTAATATTCATGGATTCTCACCTCTACAAGACGTTCCAGTTTGCTTACCATGGAGAGAAAACAACTTTTTACACGTCTTATCCTCCAACGTGATCCGTATTTATTTGTTTTTGAAGGACCTTAAGAGCAAGGCGACTCCCATAAATCAGGACATATAATTACGCTACGAGTGTGAGGATGATTTATGTCGAATAAAACTGCGTACCTTTCTTAACAGCGATGAACATCAAATTACACGTGAAACATCTAAATTAATTCTTATATATGCCACTCTGCCGAGACTTTATATATGATGTAACTGTCACATAAAGTGCTGAATATAATATTACAAATCGTTTTCATTCAGCGGACTCAACTTTTAATTCTGTAGAGCAGTCCCTATGGAGAAATCATAATACACTAGTTTCTGGTACACTCTTTAATAAAAACAATAAGTAATACACAATAGCTAACATTACATCAGTAAGAACAGTACACAGTAGTAAACATTACATCAGTAAGAACAATACACAGTAGTGAACATTACATCAGTTACAATAATACACAATAGTGAACATTACATCAGTAAGAACAATACACAGTACTGAACATAACATCAGTTACAATAATACACAGTAGTGAACATTATATCACTAACAACAGTTCAAAGTAGTAAACATTACACCAGTAAGAACAGTACACAGTAGTAAACATTACATCAGTAAGAACAATACACAGTAGTGAACATTACGTCAGTAAGAACGGTACACAGTAGTAAACATTACATCAGTAAGAACAATACACAGTAGTAAACATTACATCAGTAAGAACAGTACACAGTAGTAAACATTACATCAGTAAGAAGAGTACACAGTAGTAAACATTACAGCAGTAAGAACAATACACAGTAGTAAACATTACATCAGTAAGAACAGTACACAGTAGTAAACACTACACCAGTAAGAACAGTACACAGTAGTGAACATTACATCAGTAAGAACAGTACACAGTAGTAAACATTACACCAGTAAGAACAGTACACAGTAGTAAACATTACAGCAGTAAGAACAGTACACCGTAGTGAACATTACACCAGTAAGAACAGTACACAGTAGTAAACATTACAACAGTAAGAACAATACACAGTAGTAAACATTACATCAGTAAGAACAGTACACAGTAGTGAACATTACATCAGTAAAAACAGTACACAGTAGTAAACATTACATCAGTAAGAACAGTACACAGTAGTAAACATTACAGCAGTAAGAACAGTACACAGTAGTAAACATTACAGCAGTAAGAACAGTACACAGTAGTGAACATTACATCAGTAAGAACAGTACACAGTAGTAAACATTACATCAGTAAGAACAGTACACAGTAGTAAACATTACAGCAGTAAGAACAGTACACAGTTGTAAACATTACATCAGTGAGAACAATACACAGTAGTAAACATTACATCAGTAAGAACAGTACAAAGTAGTGAACATTATATCAGTAACAATAGTACACAGTAGTGAACATTACAACAGTAAGAACAGTACACAGTAGTAAACATTACATCAGTAAGAACAGTATACAGTAGTGAACATTGCATCAGTAAGAACAGTACACAGTAGTAAACATTACAGCAGTAAGAACAGTACACAGTTGTAAACATTACATCAGTAAGAAGAGTACACAGTAGTGAACATTACAACAGTAAGAACAGTACACAGTAGTAAACATTACATCAGTAAGAACAGTACACAGTTGTAAACATTACATCAGTAAGAACAATACACAGTAGTAAACATTACATCAGTAAGAACAGTACACAGTAGTGAACATTACATCAGTAAGAACAGTACACAGTAGTAAACATTACAGCAGTAAGAACAGTACACAGTAGTGAACATTACATCAGTAAGAACAGTACACAGTAGTAAACATTACATCAGTAAGAACAGTACACAGTAGTAAACATTACAGCAGTAATAACAGTACACAGTTGTAAACATTACATCAGTAAGAACAATACACAGTAGTAAACATTACACCAGTAAGAACAGTACACAGTAGTGAACATTACATCAGTAAGAACAGTACACAGTAGTAAACATTACATCAGTAAGAACAGTACACAGTAGTGAACATTACATCAGTAAGAACAGTATACAGTAGTAAACATTACATCAGTAAGAACAATACACAGTAGTGAACATTACAACAGTAAGAACAGTACACAGTAGTGAACATTACAACAGTAAGAACAGTACACAGTAGTAAACATTACATCAGTAAGAACAGTACACAGTAGTGAACATTGCATCAGTAAGAACAGTACACAGTAGTGAACATTACATCAGTAAGAACAATACACAGTAGTGAACATTACGTCAGTAAGAACAGTACACAGTAGTAAACATTACACTAGTAAGAACAGTACACAGTAGTAAACATTACATCAGTAAGAACAGTACACAGTAGTGAACATTACATCAGTAAGAACAATACACAGTAGTGAACATTACATCAGTAAGAAAAATACACAGTAGTGAACATTACGTCAGTAAGAACAGTACACAGTAGTAAACATTACATCAGTAAGAACAATAGACAGTAGTGAACATTACGTGAGTAACAACATTACATATGAGTGAACATTATATCACTAACAACATTACATATGAGTGAACATTATATCACTAACAACAGTTCAAAGTAGTAAACATTACACCAGTAAGAACAGTACACAGTAGTAAACATTACATCAGTAAGAACAGTACACAGTAGTGAACATTACATCAGTAAGAACAGTACACAGTTGTAAACATTACATCAGTAAGAACAATACACAGTAGTAAACATTACAGCAGTAAGAACAGTACACAGTTGTAAACATTACATCAGTAAGAACAGTACACAGTAGTAAACATTACACCAGTAAGAACAGTACACAGTAGTAAACATTACACCAGTAAGAACAGTACACAGTAGTGAACATTACATCAGTAAGAACAGTACACAGTAGTAAACATTACACCAGTAAGAACAGTACACAGTAGTAAACATTACATCAGTAAGAACAGTACACAGTAGTGAACATTACATCAGTAAGAACAGTACACAGTTGTAAACATTACATCAGTAAGAACAATACACAGTAGTAAACATTATATCAGTAAGAACAGTACACAGCAGTGAACATTACATCAGTAAGAACAGTACACAGTAGTAAACATTACATCAGTAAGAACAGTAGACAGTAGTAAACATTACATCAGTAAGAACAGTACAAAGTAGTGAACATTACATCAGTAACAATAGTACACAGTAGTGAACATTACATCAATAAACACAATACATAGTTCTGAACATTGCATCAGTAAGAACAATACACAATAGTAAACATTATATCAGTAACATGTTTTAACGGCTATGTAATAGTGGTGTCAATGATGGGTTATACGGTAATTTGTTTCATTAGTAGTGTTGTTATAATGTAAATGTTGTATTATATCATAACTTGTTTTAACGGCAGTGTTGTTATAGCGTAAATGTTGTATTATATCATAACTTGTTTTAACGGCAGTGTTATTATAATGTAAATGATGTATTATATCATAACTTGTTTTAACGGCAGTGTTATTATAATGTAAATGTTGTATTATATCATAACTTGTTTTAACGGCAGTGTTGTTATGATGTAAATGATGTATTATATCATAACTTGTTTTAACGGCAGTGTTATTATAATGTAAATGTTGTATTATATCATAACTTATTTTAACGGCAGTGTTATTATAATGTAAATGATGTATTATATCATAACTTGTTTTAACGGCAGTGTTATTATAATGTAAATGTTGTATTATATCATAACTTGTTTTAACGGCAGTGTTATTATAATGTAAATGTTGTATTATATCATAACTTGTTTTAACGGCAGTGTTATTATAATGTAAATGTTGTATTATATCATAACTTGTTTTAACGGCAGTGTTATTATAATGTAAATGATGTATTATATCATAACTTGTTTTAACGGCAGTGTTATTATAATGTAAATGTTGTATTATATCATAACTTGTTTTAACGGCAGTGTTATTATAATGTAAATGTTGTATTATATCATAACTTGTTTTAACGGCAGTGTTATTATAATGTAAATGTTGTATTATATCATAACTTGTTTTAACGGCAGTGTTATTATAATGTAAATGATGTATTATATCATAACTTGTTTTAACGGCAGTGTTATTATAATGTAAATGTTGTATTATATCATAACTTGTTTTAACGGCAGTGTTATTATAATGTAAATGTTGTAATATATCATAACTTGTTTTAACGGCAGTGTTGTTATGATGTAAATGTTGTATTATATCATAACTTGTTTTAACGGCAGTGTTATTATAATGTAAATGTTGTAATATATCATAACTTGTTTTAACGGCAGTGTTGTTATAATGTAAATGTTGTATTATATCATAACTTGTTTTAACGGCAGTGTTATTATAATGTAAATGATGTATTATATCATAACTTGTTTTAACGGCAGTGTTGTTATGATGTAAATGTTGTATTATATCATAACTTGTTTTAACGGCAGTGTTGTTATAATGTAAATGTTGTAATATATCATAACTTGTTTTAACGGCAGTGTTGTTATGATGTAAATGTTGTATTATATCATAACTTGTTTTAACGGCAGTGTTGTTATAATGTAAATGTTGTATTATATCATAACTTGTTTTAACGGCAGTGTTATTATAATGTAAATGTTATGTTAGATTACAACATGTTAACGACAGTATTATTACAAAGTCAATGTTGTGTTAGATCATAAGTTGGTTTAACGGCAGTGTTATTATAATGTAAATGTTATGTTAGATTACAACATGTTAACGACAGTATTATTACAAAGTCAATGTTGTGTTAGATCATAAGTTGGTTTAACGGTAGTGTTATTATAATGTAAATGTTATGTTAGATTACAACATGTTAACGACAGTATTATTACAAAGTCAATGTTGTGTTAGATCATAAGTTGGTTTAACGGTAGTGTTATTATAATGTAAATGTTATGTTAGATTACAACATGTTAACGACAGTATTATTACAAAGTCAATGTTGTGTTAGATCATAAGTTGGTTTAACGGCAGTGTTATTATAATGTAAATGTTATGTTAGATTACAACATGTTAACGACAGTATTATTACAAAGTCAATGTTGTGTTAGATCATAAGTTGGTTTAACGGTAGTGTTATTATAATGTAAATGTTATGTTAGATTACAACATGTTAACGACAGTATTATTACAAAGTCAATGTTGTGTTAGATCATAACTTGTTTTTCCTTCAGTGTAATGTGTACTTTCAATGTTTTTCTGCTCATATCGTTATTATTATAGGAAATTCAAAGTTTAGACTTTTAACGCATATGACATTTCTTGTTTAGAAGAGATTTTCCTATTGGAATGAATTATGAACCTTGTTGTCAACTCTTTATGGAGTGTGATGGACAGACGTTGAAAATGACATAGATGTCTGCACGTTTTTGAATGGAAGTGATTTTAGAAACCACGCAAAATATTATGTAATTTATATGTAGACAACTAACAGCTAATACTAAAAATAAACGAAGTTTTCTGATTTTCGAGAAGCCGCTTTTACCTCACTATTTTCATGTATAAACATGAAAGTAAAAAATCTCATCTGGTGCCCAGTGAATTTTTTACTTACAGCTGGTGTGCTTGTGGTGTCGCTGTCCACTTTGTAGGTTGAAATAACACGAGTGATTTTTATTATATTTGGTCAAAAAGTACCAATGATGATACCAAGATATGGAAAGTAATGTAATTATTTCTCGCCTTGTTCAATAACGCCTCCTCTTTATTCAGAATAATTTTAAGTAAAACTCAAGAAAAACATAGTAATATTTTGACAACACTTTATCAGCTGTATCCAGTGTTGAAGAGGTCTTTCTCCAAATACAAAAGTTGAGGCACGTCAAACATAGTACTGGCCGAGAAGCTATTTATATCTTCAATGCTTGAATGGCTACTGTCCCCTTCGTGTCTCTCACAACACGTAGTGACAAAAGATAAAGGAAACGCCTTTCTTCAAACCTACCTTTGATTGTCATTCAGTACGAACTCCCACACCAAGTTTGGTCTGTCGCTTCGGTAGAAGAGAAGGTTCTGTTCATTCGTCCACATATAAGGTATCTGAGGTGGCACGTGGTACATATTTGTGAACCTACATTGCAGGAGATGAAGACAGAAAGGGGAGGCGCCTTCTAATTTGTCAAAGAAGACTAAGGTTTCATTGGTTGCTCCGAGCCATATTCCTGGTCTGGAGTCGACCTGGACGGTGCTTCAGGACTTCGATAGTAAGTTATCGTACAACAAATAGCTAACTATAGAAGAGAAACAACTTTCACAAGAAATATTTTAACAAAATTCTTCTTTAAGTGAGTTCGAATTACGTAATTACGTATTCATAGATCTAAAAGTTGTGGTAATCAGTGAACCTTTAATCTGTGGTTTGAAGAAAAGTTGGTCATCTAGAAAACCATGTATTACAAACTTTTTCTATTGATCGGAGCGACCAGCTGGTGTTGGGGTCACACAGCCGCAGTCACGGGCAACTTTCTCACGCAGAACATGAGATACTTTTCAAGACCCACTCCCTTTCCTATCAGAGTGGTAAACGCCTCAGAAGTTGAGATCATCCAGAGAGAAACGCTGGCCAGCAATTGGACATTGGTGACCAACACGACTCTTTCTGACTTGATGAACATTGCTCGCATGAGACAGAAAGAAAAACACGAAAGGTGAGGACTATACCTTAAAAATGAGTCATTTCCTTACTTTATCTCAGTTTGTATGGTCAAATGGCTAAATAAAGGGTTTTTTGTTTCAATTTGTATGGTCAAATGGTTAAATAAAGGTTTATTTATCTCAACTTGTATGGTCAAATGACTAAATAAAGGGTTATTTGTTTCAATTTGTATGGTCAAATGGCTAAATAAAGGGTTATTTATCTCAATTTGTATAGTCAAATGGCTAAATAAAGCGTTATTTGTTTCAATTTGTATGGTCAAATGGCTAAATAAAGGGTTATTTGTTTCAATTTGTATGGTCAAATGGCTAAATAAAGGGTTATTTATCTCAATTTGTATGGTCAAATGGCTAAATAAAGGGTTATTTGTTTCAATTTGAATGGTCAAATGACTAAATAAAGGATGATTTGTTTGTTGAGATGGTTAAATAAAGGGCTATTTGTTTGGTTCAATTTGTTCAAATGACTGAATAAAGGGTGACTTGTTTGGTTTCGTTTGTTTAAATGGTTAAATAAATTTTTTTTTTTCGCTTACGTTTGCCCAAATGACTGAATAAAGGATGATTTGTTTGAATTGATTTGGTCAGACGGCTTAACAAAGGGTTATTTACTTGGTTTCGTTTGTTCAGATGACTGAATAAAGGATGATTTGTTTGGTTTCATTTGGTCAGACGGCTTAACAAAGGGTTATTTACTTGGTTTCGTTTGTTCAGATGACTGAATAAAGGATGATTTGTTTGGTTTCATTTGGTCAGACGGCTTAACAAAGGGTTATTTACTTGGTTTTGTTTGTTCAGATGGTGAATAAAAGTTGATTTGTTCAGATGGTTCAACAAAGGGTTATTTGTTTGGTGTGACTTAGTCAGATGGAAGAATAAATGGTTATTTTTTGGACTTCATTTGTTTAGATGGTTGGATAATTCGTTATTTGTTTGATTATCCATGTCCGAATGGGTGAATAAAAGGTTATTTGATTTTACTTGGCTAAATGGTTCAATAAAGGGTGATTTGTTTGACTTATCTCGGTCAACTGGTTGAACGAAAGGTTATATGTTTGACTTTGCTTGATCAAATATCCGAATAAAAGGTTATTTGATTTTACTTCGCGATGATTTTGAAAAAAAAAAACATATTTTGTACAAGGCCAATATAGACAAGAATTACAGTAGATTTGGTGTTGAAAATCGTTCAGTTTTACTCATTTTATAAGTGTTTATGTTGCTTTTCTATTACAAATAAGAGAACTCGAGTCTCGAACTTTACTTAACTACAAGTTTAAATGTTGATAGTACAGAAAAATCTGTATCATGAAGTTTAGCTGAATGAAATAATAGATAATTTAGCTTATTAAACTGATAAAGTATGTCGTGTAATCAGAACATGTGTTTTTCTATGTGTGATATAATAAAGAACAGTCTGTAACTTATTAAACTGATAAAGTATGTCGTTTAATCAGAACATGTGTTTTTCTACGTGTGATATAGTAAAGAACAGTCTGTAACTTACTAAACTGATAAAGTATGTCGTTTAATCAGAACATATGTTTTTCTACGTGTGATATAGTAAAGAACAGTCTGTAACTTACTACACTGATAAAGTATGTCGTTTAATCAGAACATGTGTTTTTCTACGTGTGATATAGTAAAGAACAGTCTGTAACTTACTAAACTGATAAAGTATGTCGTGTAATCAGAACATGTGTTTTCTAATCAGTAAAGAACAGTCTGTAACTTTTAAACTGATAAAGTATGTCGTTTAATCAGAACATGTGATATAGTAATATAGTAAAGAACAGTCTCTAACTTATTAAACTGATAAAGTATGTCGTTTGATCAGAACATATGTTTTTCTACGTGTGATATAGTAAAGAACTGTCTGTAACTTATTAAACTGATAAAGTATGTCGTTTAATCAGAACATGTGTTTTTCTACGTGTGATATAATAAAGAACAGCCTGTAACTTATTAAACTGATAAAGTATGTCGTTTAATCAGAACATATGTTTTTCTACGTGTGATATAGTAAAGAACAGTCTGTAACTTACTACACTGATAAAGTATGTCGTTTAATCAGAACATATGTTTTTCTACGTGTGATATAGTAAAGAACAGTCTGTAACTTACTAAACTGATAAAGTATGTCGTTTAATCAGAACATATGTTTTTCTACGTGTGATATAGTAAAGAACAGTCTGTAACTTACTACACTGATAAAGTATGTCGTTTAATCAGAACATGTGTTTTTCTACGTGTGATATAGTAAAGAAGTCTGTAACTTACTAAACTGATAAAGTATGTCGTGTAATCAGAACATATGTTTTTCTACGTGTGATATAGTAAAGAACAGTCTGTAACTTACTACACTGATAAAGTATGTCGTTTAATCAGAACATATGTTTTCTACGTGTGATATAGTAAAGAACAGTCTGTAACTTACTAAACTGATAAAGTATGTCGTTTAATCAGAACATATGTTTTCTACGTGTGATATAGTAAAGAACAGTCTGTAACTTACTACACTGATAAAGTATGTCGTTTAATCAGAACATGTGTTTTTCTACGTGTGATATAGTAAAGAAGTCTGTAACTTACTAAACTGATAAAGTATGTCGTGTAATCAGAACATGTGTTTTTCTACATGTGATATAGTAAAGAACAGTCTGTAACTTATTAAACTGATAAAGTATGTCGTTTAATCAGAACATGTGTTTTTCTACGTATATAGAAAGAAGTAACTTAGTAAAGTATGTCGTGTAATCAGAACATGTGTTTTTCTACGTATGATATAGTAAAGAACAGTCTCTAACTTATTAAACTGATAAAGTATGTCGTTTGATCAGAACATATGTTTTTCTACGTGTGATATAGTAAAGAACTGTCTGTAACTTATTAAACTGATAAAGTATGTCGTTTAATCAGAACATGTGTTTTTCTACGTGTGATATAATAAAGAACAGCCTGTAACTTATTAAACTGATAAAGTATGTCGTTTAATCAGAACATATGTTTTTCTACGTGTGATATAGTAAAGAACAGTCTGTAACTTACTACACTGATAAAGTATGTCGTTTAATCAGAACATGTGTTTTTCTACGTGCGATATAATAAAGAACAGTCTGTAACTTATTAAACTGATAAAGTATGTCGTTTAATCAGAACATGTGTTTTTCTACGTGTGATATAGTAAAGAACAGTCTGTAACTTACTAAACTGATAAAGTATGTCGTTTAATCAGAACATGTGTTTTTCTACTTATTCCTAATTTGTTCATTTACGTACTTTATTTTTCAGTTATGAACCACGTGTTATGTCTTTTAGCACTCCGGTTTTCATAAAAACGTGAATAAAACAAAGCAGTGTCTGAATAAAAACAATTTTGAGCTTTAACAACTTGTATTCATTAAAAGTTTTGATAAACGCTGAATTAATAAGATATTTATGATTAGTTCTAAAAACGTACATAAAGTGCACTGGTTTTTCTATGTTTTAAATAGTTCTTGTTTGTATTGTGCTTCCTTGTTTTACAGATATATATATGTTTCAAAACCCTTTCTTGCTTGTAAAGTTCAAATGTCGGGGAATTCTTAGTTTAGTTTTGAAATGTTCGTTTAAAAAGTAAATAAATTATAAAGCAGATTGAAACTTGTTTTATCACATTAGGAACAGAATGCAAGCGGTTCCATAATTAGGTAAACTTTATTTCTAGGATTAAAACTGTGTTTCAGAACCAAGAAGGGTTAACGCTTAGGAAACAGTACATAAAAGAGATCAACAAATATTAAAATCATCCTGAAATAGAACAATTTAAAAACTCAGTATAATTAAATGTTAGTAACATGTTATCAATCTTATGATAATTTTAACATCTATAAAAGTTATTCATGTTAAACTGGAGTTCGTGTTTGAGGTTGCAACATGTTGTTATCAGTGATTGAGAAACTGATCAGTGTTCATTAAAACAAGCCACTTACACTATCGTATATTCCGTAACATAATATGAACAGCAGGTGTTTACTTCATGTAGGATTATAATACATATGTTTCATGAGAAACAATTCTCATTATCGGTAACCAATGAGGTGCCATTAAACAACAACGACAGATACTGAATACGGTAGCAGGACAAAACAGGAACTATTAACAATCTTATAATGAAAAATAAAACTATACAATACTTTAATTAAAGTATAATTAACTTTAAAATGAGTTATATGATGCTATCGTTACTACAGTGTTCCTCAACTGGCTTCATATTGAGTTCAAGGGTTTGACAAAGAGCTGTTATATTTCTGTATAATAAGTTACCTTAATGGAGACGACACCTGACGTCACTTTGCTTTCACGTGTAAACGTTCACACGGAAAAACCTGGCCAGCAATGTTCTTTTCACCTCATCATTCACGTCATGACTACATTTTTTTTAAGTCCTTCCAGGAAACGATGTTCTATCACGAAAACTGTCCGTGTGTCTGAGCACGTCTATGTTTAATGTTGTTTTTGTTAACCAGACTTGAGCAGACGAAGCGAATACGTTTGACATTTAGTCCTTGTCAAACTACAGCAACATCAAAGATGCCGCTCTAGACCCAAAACGCTGAATATATCCCTAGTCTGGATGCTCAACGTGAGAGTCTATTATAAGATTGTGGGGAGCTAATCTCTTTGCCATCCTTGGCGTGGATGTTTCGTTTCCTAAAAGAAAAGAGTAGAAAAAATATAAAGGTTTAAGATGATTAAAAAAGAAATGTCTGAAAATCTTGCCAAGTTATCCATAAAAGCAAAGGACGCAAAGATATTATTTAAATATATACGTCCTTGGTAACATTTTGTACGAGGTTTATATACGATTTCCAAAGGTTTAATTATACAAACACTTTAAACTTAACGTAAATATAGGGACAGTTTGAGATTGTACTATTACAGGTTACTGCCTTTATAAAACTATTATCCAGACAGATAAAGCATGTACACATTACAATTATCCAGACAGATAAAGCATGTACACATTACAATTATCCAGACAGATAAAGCATGTACACATCACAATTATCCAGACAGAACAAGTCAGCACATACTATACTTATCCAGACATAGGAAGTTTGTACACATTATAATTATCCAGACAGCTGAAGTCTGTACACATTATAATTATCCAGACAGATGAAGTCTGTATACATTATAATTATCCAGACAGATGAAGTCTGTATACATTATAATTATCCAGACAGATGAAGTCTGTATACATTATAATTATCCAGACAGATAAAGTCTACGCACATTATAATTATCCAGACAGATGAAGTCTGTATACATTATAATTATCCAGACAGACCAGTTTTGTATACATTTTCATTGTCCAGACAGATAAAGTCTACGCACATTATAATTATCCAGACAGATGAAATCTGTATACATTATTATTATCCAGACAGATGAAGTCTGTATACATTATAATTATCCAGACAGATGAAGTGTGTACACATTATAATTATCCAGACAGATGAAGTCTGTACACATTATAATTATCCAGATAGATGAAGTGTGTATACATTATAATTATCCGCACACATGAAGTCTATATACATTATAATTATCCAGACAGACCAGTTTTGTATACATTTTCATTGTCCAGACAGATAAAGTCTACGCACATTATAATTATCCACACAGATGAAGTGTGTATACATTATAATTATCCACACACATGAAGTCTGTATACATTATAATTATCCAGACAGATGAAGTCTGTACACATTATAATTATCCAGACAGATGAAGTGTGTACACATTATAATTATCCACACACATGAAGTCTGTATACATTATAATTATCCAGACAGATGAAGTCTGTACACATTATAATTATCAGGACAGATGAAGTGTGTACACATTATAATTATCCGGACAGATGAAGTCTGTATGCATTATAATTATCCAGACAGATGAAGTCTGTACACATTATAATTATCCAGACAGATTAAGTGTGTATACATTATAATTATCCACACACATGAAGTCTGTATACATTATAATTATCCAGACAGATGAAGTCTGTACACATTATAATTATCCAGACAGATGAAGTCTGTATACATTATAATTATCCGGACAGATGAAGTCTGTATACATTATAATTATCCAGACAGATGAAGTCTGTATACATTATAATTATCCAGACAGACCAGTTTTGTATACATTTTCATTGTCCAGACAGATAAAGTCTACGCACATTATAATTATCCACACAGATGAAGTGTGTATACATTATAATTATCCACACACATGAAGTCTGTAAACATTATAATTATCCAGACAGATGAAGTCTGTACACATTATAATTATCCGGACAGATGAAGTGTGTACACATTATAATTATCCACACACATGAAGTCTGTATACATTATAATTATCCAGACAGATGAAGTCTGTATACATTATAATTATCCGGACAGATGAAGTCTGTATACATTATAATTATCCAGACAGACCAGTTTTGTATACATTTTCATTGTCCAGACAGATAAAGTCTACGCACATTATAATTATCCAGACAGATGAAGTCTGTATACATTATAATTATCCAGACAGATGAAGTCTGTACACATTATAATTATCCAGACAGATGAAGTGTGTACACATTATAATTATCCAGACAGATGAAGTCTGTATACATTATAATTATCCAGACAGATGAAGTCTGTATACATTATAATTATCCAGACAGATGAAGTCTGTACACATTATAATTATCCACACAGATGAAGTCTGTATACATTATAATTATCCAGACAGATGAAGTCTGTATACATTATAATTATCCAGACAGATGAAGTGTGTACACATTATAATTATCCAGACAGATGAAGTCTGTACACATTATAATTATCCACACCGATGAAGTCTGTATACATTATAATTATCCAGACAGATGAAGTCTGTATACATTATAATTATCTGGACAGATGAAGTGTGTACACATTATAATTATCCAGACAGATGAAGTCTGTACACATTATAATTATCCAGACAGATGAAGTGTGTACACATTATACTTATCCAGACAGATGAAGTTTGTACACATAATTATTATCCACACAGATGAAGTCTGTATACATTATAATTATCCAGACAGAGGAAGTCTGTATACATTATAATTATCCACACAGACGAAGTGTGTACACATTATAATTATCCAGACAGATGAAGTCTGTACACATTATAATTATCCAGACAGATGAAGTCTGTATACATTATAATTATCCGGACATATGAAGTCTGTATACATTATAATTATCCAGACAGATGAAGTCTGTATACATTATAATTATCAAGACAGATGAAGTGTGTACACATTATAATTATCCAGACAGATGAAGTCTGTATACATTATAATTATCCAGACAGATGAAGTCTGTATACATTATAATTATCCAGACAGATGAAGTCTGTATACATTATAATTATCCAGACAGATAAAGTCTACGCACATTATAATTATCCAGACAGATGAAGTCTGTATACATTATAATTATCCAGACAGATGAAGTCTGTATACATTATAATTATCCAGACAGATGAAATGTGTACACATTATAATTATCCACACAGATGAAGTATGTACACATTATAATTATCCAGACAGATGAAGTGTGTATACATTATAATTATCCAGACAGATGAAGTCTGTACACATTATAATTATCCAGACAGATGAAGTCTGTATACATTATAATTATCCGGACAGATGAAGTCTGTATACATTATAATTATCCAGACAGATGAAGTCTGTATACATTATAATTATCCAGACAGACCAGTTTTGTATACATTTTCATTGTCCAGACAGATAAAGTCTACGCACATTATAATTATCCACACAGATGAAGTGTGTATACATTATAATTATCCACACACATGAAGTCTGTATACATTATAATTATCCAGACAGATGAAGTCTGTACACATTATAATTATCCGGACAGATGAAGTGTGTACACATTATAATTATCCACACACATGAAGTCTGTATACATTATAATTATCCGGACAGATGAAGTCTGTATACATTATAATTATCCGGACAGATGAAGTCTGTATACATTATAATTATCCAGACAGACCAGTTTTGTATACATTTTCATTGTCCAGACAGATAAAGTCTACGCACATTATAATTATCCAGACAGATGAAGTCTGTATACATTATAATTATCCAGACAGATGAAGTCTGTACACATTATAATTATCCAGACAGATGAAGTGTGTACACATTATAATTATCCAGACAGATGAAGTCTGTATACATTATAATTATCCAGACAGATGAAGTCTGTATACATTATAATTATCCAGACAGATGAAGTCTGTACACATTATAATTATCCACACCGATGAAGTCTGTATACATTATTATTATCCAGACAGATGAAGTCTGTATACATTATAATTATCCAGACAGATGAAGTGTGTACACATTATAATTATCCAGACAGATGAAGTCTGTACACATTATAATTATCCACACAGATGAAGTCTGTATACATTATAATTATCCAGACAGATGAAGTCTGTATACATTATAATTATCCAGACAGATGAAGTGTGTACACATTATAATTATCCAGACAGATGAAGTCTGTACACATTATAATTATCCAGACAGATGAAGTGTGTACACATTATACTTATCCAGACAGATGAAGTTTGTACACATAATTATTATCCACACAGATGAAGTCTGTATACATTATAATTATCCAGACAGAGGAAGTCTGTATACATTATAATTATCCACACAGACGAAGTGTGTACACATTATAATTATCCAGACAGATGAAGTCTGTACACATTATAATTATCCAGACAGATGAAGTCTGTATACATTATAATTATCCGGACAGATGAAGTCTGTATACATTATAATTATCCAGACAGATGAAGTCTGTATACATTATAATTATCAAGACAGATGAAGTGTGTACACATTATAATTATCCAGACAGATGAAGTCTGTATACATTATAATTATCCAGCCAGATGAAGTCTGTATACATTATAATTATCCGGACAGATGAAGTCTGTATACATTATAATTATCCAGACAGATAAAGTCTGTATACATTATAAATATCCAGACAGATGAAGTCTGTACACATTATAATTATCCAGACAGATGAAGTCTGTATACATTATAATTATCCAGACAGATGAAGTCTGTATACATTATAAATATCCAGACAGATGAAGTCTGTACACATTATAATTGTCCAGACAGATGAAGTGTGTATACATTATAATTATCCACACAGATGAAGTCTGTATACATTATAATTATCCAGACAGATGAAATGTGTACACATTATAATTATCCACACAGATGAAGTATGTACACATTATAATTATCCAGACAGATGAAGTGTGTATACATTATAATTATCCAGACAGATGTAGTCTGTATACATTATAATTATCCAGACAGATGAAGTCTGTATACATTATAATTATCCAGACAGATGAAGTCTGTACACATTATAATTATCCAGACAGATGAAGTGTGTACACATTATAATTATCCAGACAGATGAAGTCTGTATACATTATAATTATCCAGACAGATGAAGTCTGTATACATTATAATTATCCAGACAGATGAAGTCTGTATACATTATAATTATCCGGACAGATGAAGTCTGTATACATTATAATTATCCAGACAGATGAAGTCTGTATACATTATAAATATCCAGACAGATGAAGTCTGTACACATTATAATTATCCAGACAGATGAAGTCTGTATACATTATAATTATCCAGACAGATGAAGTCTGTATACATTATAAATATCCAGACAGATGAAGTCTGTACACATTATAATTATCCACACAGACCAGTTTTGTATACATTTTCATTGTCCAGACAGATAAAGTCTACGCACATTATAATTATCCAGACAGATGAAGTCTGTATACATTATAATTATCCACACAGACCAGTTTTGTATACATTTTCATTGTCCAGACAGATAAAGTCTACGCACATTATAATTATCCAGATAGATGAAGCTGTATACATTATAATTGTCCAGACAGATGAAGTGTGTATACATTATAATTATCCACACAGATGAAGTCTGTATACATTATAATTATCCAGACAGATGAAGTCTGTACACATTATAATTATCCACACAGATGAAGTCTGTACACATTATAATTATCCAGACAGATGAAGTCTGTATACATTATAATTATCCACACAGATGAAGTCTGTATACATTATAATTATCCAGACAGATGAAGTCTTTATACATTATAATTATCCGGACAGATGAAGTGTGTACACATTATACTTATCCAGACAGATGAAGTTTGTACACATAATTATTATCCAGACAGATGAAGTGTGTACACATTATAATTATCCAGACAGATGAAGTGTGTATACATTATAATTATCCAGACAGATGAAGTCTGTACACATTATAATTATCCAGACAGATGAAGTCTGTACACATTATAATTATCCGGACAGATAAAGTCTGTATGCATTATAATTATCCAGACAGATGAAGTCTGTATACATTATAATTATCCGGACAGATGAAGTGTGTACAAATTATAATTATCCGAACAGATGAAGTCTGTATGCATTATAATTATCCACACAGATGAAGTCTGTACACATTATAATTATCCGGACAGATGAAGTCTGTACACATTATAATTATCCAGACAGATGAAGTCATTATACATTTTAATTATCCACACAGATGAAGTGTGTATACATTATAATTATCCACACACATGAAGCCTGTATACATTATAATTATCCAGACAGATGAAGTCTGTACACATTATAATTATCCGGACAGATGAAGTGTGTATACATTATAATTATCCACACACATGAAGTTTGTACACATTATAATTATCCAGACAGATGAAGGCTGTACACATTATAATTATCCAGACAGATGAAGTCTGTACACATTATAATTATCCAGACAGATGAAGTCTGTATACATTATAATTATCCAGACAGATGAAGTCTGTATACATTATAATTATCCAGACAGATGAAGTCTGTATACATTATAATTATCCAGACAGATGAAGTCTGTATACATTATAATTATCCAGACAGATGAAGTCTGTATACATTATAATTATCCAGACAGATGAAGTGTGTACACGTTGTAATTATCCAGACAGATGAAGTGTCTATACATTATAATTATCCACACAGATGAAGTCTGTATACATTATAATTATCCAGACAGATGAAGTGTGTACACATTATAATTGTCCAGACAGATGAAGTGTCTATACATTATAATTATCCACACAGATGAAGTCTGTATACATTATAATTATCCAGACAGATGAAGTGTGTACACATTATAATTATCCCTACAGATCAAGTGTGTACACATTATAATTATCCAGACAGATGAAGTTTGTACACATTATAATTATCCAGACAGATGAAGTGTGTACACATTGTAATTATCCTGACAGATGAAGTGTGTATACATTATAATTATCCAGACAGATGAAATCTGTATACATTATAATTATCCAGACAGATGAAGTCTGTATACATTATAATTATCCAGACAGATGAAGTCTGTATACATTATAATTATCCAGACAGATGAAGTCTGTACACATTATAATTATCCAGACAGATGAAGTGTGTACACATTATAATTATCCAGACAGATGAAGTCTGTATACATTATAATTATCCAGACAGATGAAGTCTGTATACATTATAATTATCCAGACAGATGAAGTCTGTACACATTATAATTATCCACACAGATGAAGTCTGTATACATTATAATTATCCAGACAGATGAAGTCTGTATACATTATAATTATCCAGACAGATGAAGTGTGTACACATTATAATTATCCAGACAGATGAAGTCTGTACACATTATAATTATCCAGACAGATGAAGTGTGTATACATTATAATTATCCACACGCATGAAGTCTATATACATTATAATTATCCAGACAGAGGAAATCTGTATACATTATAATTATCCAGACAGATGAAGTCTGTACACATTATAATTATCCAGACAGATGAAGTGTGTACACATTATAATTATCCAAACAGATGAAGTCTGTATACATTATAATTATCCAGACAGATGAAGTCTGTATACATTATAATTATCCGGACAGATGAAGTCTGTATACATTATAATTATCCAGACAGATAAAGTCTGTATACATTATAAATATCCAGACAGATGAAGTCTGTACACATTATAATTATCCAGACAGATGAAGTCTGTATACATTATAATTATCCAGACAGATGAAGTCTGTATACATTATAATTATCCAGACAGATGAAGTCTGTACACATTATAATTATCCAGACAGATGAAGTCTGTATACATTATAATTATCCGGACAGATGAAGTGTGTACACATTATAATTATCCAGACAGATGAAGTCTGTACACATTATAATTATCCAGACAGATGAAGTCTGTACACATTATAATTATCCAGACAGGTGAAGTCTGTATACATTATAATTATCCAGACAGACCAGTTTTGTATACATTTTCATTGTCCAGACAGATAAAGTCTACGCACATTATAATTATCCAGACAGATGAAGTCTGTATACATTATAATTATCCACACAGACCAGTTTTGTATACATTTTCATTGTCCAGACAGATAAAGTCTACGCACATTATAATTATCCAGACAGATGAAGCTGTATACAATATAATTATCCAGACAGATGAAGTCTGTATATATTATAATAATCCGGACAGACGAAGTCTGTATACATTATAATTATCCAGACAGATGAAGTCTGTACACATTTTAATTATCCAAACAGATGAAGTCTGTATACATTATAATTATCCAGACAGATGAAGTGTGTACACATTATAATTGTCCAGACAGATGAAGTGTGTATACATTATAATTATCCACACAGATGAAGTCTGTATACATTATAATTATCCAGACAGATGAAATGTGTACACATTATAATTATCCACACAGATGAAGTATGTACACATTATAATTATCCAGACAGATGAAGTGTGTATACATTATAATTATCCACACAGATGAAGTCTGTATACATTATAATTATCCAGACAGATGAAGTCTGTATACATTATAATTATCCAGACAGATGAAGTCTGTATACATTATAATTATCCAGACAGATGAAGTCTGTACACATTATAATTATCCAGACAGATGAAGTGTGTACACATTATAATTATCCAGACAGATGAAGTCTGTATACATTATAATTAACCAGCCAGATGAAGTCTGTATACATTATAATTATCCAGCCAGATGAAGTCTGTATACATTATAATTAACCAGCCAGATGAAGTCTGTATACATTATAATTATCCAGCCAGATGAAGTCTGTATACATTATAATTATCCGGACAGATGAAGTCTGTATACATTATAATTATCCAGACAGATAAAGTCTGTATACATTATAAATATCCAGACAGATGAAGTCTGTACACATTATAATTATCCAGACAGATGAAGTCTGTATACATTATAATTATCCAGACAGATGAAGTCTGTATACATTATAAATATCCAGACAGATGAAGTCTGTACACATTATAATTATCCACACAGAACAGTTTTGTATACATTTTCATTGTCCAGACAGATAAAGTCTACGCACATTATAATTATCCAAACAGACCAGATTTGTATACATTTTCATTGTCCAGACAGATAAAGTCTACGCACATTATAATTATCCAGACAGATGAAGTCTGTATACATTATAATTATCCACACAGACCAGTTTTGTATACATTTTCATTGTCCAGACAGATAAAGTCTACGCACATTATAATTATCCAGATAGATGAAGCTGTATACATTATAATTATCCAGACAGATGAAGTCTGTATATATTATAATAATCCGGACAGACGAAGTCTGTATACATTATAATTATCTAGACAGATGAAGTCTGTACACATTTTAATTATCCAGACAGATGAAGTCTGTATACATTATAATTATCCAGACAGATGAAGTGTGTACACATTATAATTGTCCAGACAGATGAAGTGTGTATACATTATAATTATCCAGACAGATGAAGTCTGTATATATTATAATAATCCGGACAGACGAAGTCTGTATACATTATAATTATCCAGACAGATGAAGTCTGTACACATTTTAATTATCCAGACAGATGAAGTCTGTATACATTATAATTATCCACACAGACCAGTTTTGTATACATTTTCATTGTCAAGACAGATAAAGTCTACGCACATTATTATTATCCAGACAGATGAAGCTGTATACAATATAATTATCCAGACAGATGAAGTCTGTATATATTATAATAATCCGGACAGACGAAGTCTGTATACATTATAATTATCCAGACAGATGAAGTCTGTACACATTTTAATTATCCAGACAGATGAAGTCTGTATACATTATAATTATCCAGACAGATGAAGTGTGTACACATTATAATTGTCCAGACAGATGAAGTGTGTATACATTATAATTATCCACACAGATGAAGTCTGTATACATTATAATTATCCAGACAGATGAAATGTGTACACATTATAATTATCCACACAGATGAAGTATGTACACATTATAATTATCCAGACAGATGAAGTGTGTATACATTATAATTATCCAGACAGATGAAGTCTGTATACATTATAATTATCCAGACAGATGAAGTCTGTACACATTATAATTATCCAGACAGATGAAGTGTGTACACATTATAATTATCCAGACAGATGAAGTCTGTATACATTATAATTAACCAGCCAGATGAAGTCTGTATACATTATAATTATCCAGCCAGATGAAGTCTGTATACATTATAATTATCCAGACAGATGAAGTCTGTATACATTATAATTATCCAGACAGATGAAGTCTGTATACATTATAATTATCCAGACAGATGAAGTCTGTATACATTATAATTATCCAGACAGATAAAGTCTGTATACATTATAAATATCCAGACAGATGAAGTCTGTACACATTATAATTATCCAGACAGATGAAGTCTGTATACATTATAATTATCCAGACAGATGAAGTCTGTACACATTTTAATTATCCAGACAGATGAAGTCTGTATACATTATAATTATCCACACAGACCAGTTTTGTATACATTTTCATTGTCAAGACAGATAAAGTCTACGCACATTATTATTATCCAGACAGATGAAGCTGTATACAATATAATTATCCAGACAGATGAAGTCTGTATATATTATAATAATCCGGACAGACGAAGTCTGTATACATTATAATTATCCAGACAGATGAAGTCTGTACACATTTTAATTATCCAGACAGATGAAGTCTGTATACATTATAATTATCCAGACAGATGAAGTGTGTACACATTATAATTGTCCAGACAGATGAAGTGTGTATACATTATAATTATCCACACAGATGAAGTCTGTATACATTATAATTATCCAGACAGATGAAGTGTGTACACATTATAATTATCCACACAGATGAAGTATGTACACATTATAATTATCCAGACAGATGAAGTGTGTATACATTATAATTATCCACACAGATGAAGTCTGTATACATTATAATTATCCAGACAGATGAAGTCTGTACACATTATAATTATCCAGACAGATGAAGTGTGTACACATTATAATTATCCAGACAGATGAAGTCTGTATACATTATAATTATCCAGACAGATGAAGTCTGTATACATTATAATTATCCAGACAGATGAAGTCTGTATACATTATAATTATCCAGCCAGATGAAGTCTGTATACATTATAATTATCCAGACAGATGAAGTCTGTATACATTATAATTATCCGACAGATGAAGTCTGTATACATTATAATTATCCAGACAGATAAAGTCTGTATACATTATAAATATCCAGACAGATGAAGTCTGTACACATTATAATTATCCAGACAGATGAAGTCTGTATACATTATAATTATCCAGACAGATGAAGTCTGTATACATTATAAATATCCAGACAGATGAAGTCTGTACACATTATAATTATCCACACAGAACAGTTTTGTATACATTTTCATTGTCCAGACAGATAAAGTCTACGCACATTATAATTATCCAAACAGACCAGTTTTGTATACATTTTCATTGTCCAGACAGATAAAGTCTACGCACATTATAATTATCCAGATAGATGAAGCTGTATACATTATAATTATCCAGACAGATGAAGTCTGTATATATTATAATAATCCAGACAGATGAAGTCTGTATACATTATAATTATCTTAGACAGATGAAGTCTGTACACATTTTAATTATCCAGACAGATGAAGTCTGTATACATTATAATTATCCAGACAGATGAAGTGTGTACACATTATAATTATCCAGACAGATGAAGTGTGTATACATTATAATTATCCAGACAGATGAAGTCTGTATATATTATAATTATCCAGACAGATGAAGTCTGTATACATTATAATTATCCAGACAGATGAAGTCTGTACACATTATAATTATCCAGACAGATGAAGTCTGTATACATTATAATTATCCAGACAGATGAAGTGTGTACACATTATAATTATCCAGACAGATGAAGTGTGTATACATTATAATTATCCAGACATAAGTCTGTATCCATTATAATTATCCAGATGAAGTCTGTATACATTATAATTATCCAGACAGATGAAGTCTGTACACATTATAATTATCCAGACAGATGAAGTCTGTACACATTATAATTATCCAGACAGATGAAGTCTGTATACATTATAATTATCCAGACAGATGAAGTGTGTACACATTATAATTATCCAGACAGATGAAGTGTGTATACATTATAATTATCCAGACAGATGAAGTCTGTATATATTATAATAATCCGGACAGACGAAGTCTGTATACATTATAATTATCCAGACAGATGAAGTCTGTACACATTTTAATTATCCAGACAGATGAAGTCTGTATACATTATAATTATCCAGACAGATGAAGTGTGTACACATTATAATTATCCAGACAGATGAAGTGTGTATACATTATAATTATCCACACAGATGAAGTCTGTATACATTATAATTATCCAGACAGATGAAGTCTGTACACATTATAATTATCCACACAGATGAAGTCTGTACACATTATAATTATCCAGACAGATGAAGTCTGTATACATTATAATTATCCACACAGATGAAGTCTGTATACATTATAATTATCCAGACAGATGAAGTCTTTATACATTATAATTATCCGGACAGATGAAGTGTGTACACATTATACTTATCCAGACAGATGAAGTTTGTACACATAATTATTATCCAGACAGATGAAGTGTGTACACATTATAATTATCCAGACAGATGAAGTGTGTATACATTATAATTATCCAGACAGATGAAGTCTGTACACATTATAATTATCCAGACAGATGAAGTCTGTACACATTATAATTATCCAGACAGATGAAGTCTGTATACATTATAATTATCCAGACAGATGAAGTCTGTATACATTATAATTATCCGGACAGATGAAGTGTGTACAAATTATAATTATCCGGACAGATGAAGTCTGTATGCATTATAATTATCCACACAGATGAAGTCTGTACACATTATAATTATCCAGACAGATGAAGTCATTATACATTATAATTATCCAGACAGATGAAGTTAGTATACATTATAATTATCCACACAGATGAAGTCTGTATACATTATAATTATCCAGACAGATGAAGTCTGTACACATTATAATTATCCGGACAGATGAAGTGTGTATACATTATAATTATCCACACAGATGAAGTCTGTATACATTATAATTATCCAGACAGATGAAGTCTGTACACATTATAATTATCCAGACAGATGAAGTGTGTACACATTATAATTATCCAGACAGATGAAGTCTGTATACATTATAATTATCCAGCATTATAATTATCCAGACAGATGAAGTCTGTACACATTATAATTATCCAGACAGATGAAGTGTGTATACATTATAATTATCCACACACATGAAGTCTGTATACATTCTAATTATCCAGACAGATGAAGTCTGTACACATTATAATTATCCAGACAGATGAAGTCTGTATACATTATAATTATCCAGACAGATGAAGTCTGTATACATTATAATTATCCAGACAGATGAGTTTTGTATACATTATAATTATCCAGACAGATGAAGTCTGTGCACATTATAATTATCCAGACAGATGAAGTCTGTATACATTATAATTATCCAGACAGATGAAGTCTGTACACATTATAATTATCCAGACAGATGAAGTGTGTACACATTATAATTATCCAGACAGATGAAGTTTGTATACATTATAATTATCCAGACAGATGAAGTCTGTATACATTATAATTATCCAGACAGATGAAGTCTGTACACATTATAATTATCCAGACAGATGAAGTCTGTATACATTATAATTATCCAGACAGATGAAGTCTGTATACATTATAATTATCCAGACAGATGAAGTCTGTACACATTATAATTATCCAGACAGATGAAGTCTGTACACATTATAATTATCCAGACAGATGAAGTGTGTATACATTATAATTATCCACACAGATGAAGTCTGTATACATTATAATTATCCAGACAGATGAAGTCTGTACACATTATAATTATCCAGACAGATGAAGTCTGTATACATTATAATTATCCAGACAGATGAAGTTTGTATACATTATAATTATCCAGACAGATGAAGTGTGTACACATTATAATTATCCAGACAGATGAAGTCTGTACACATTATAATTATCCAGACAGATGAAGTGTGTACACATTATAATTATCCAGACAGATGAAGTCTGTACACATTATAATTATCCAGACAGATGAAGTCTGTACACATTATAATTATCCAGACAGATGAAGTCTGTATACATTATAATTATCCAGACAGATGAAGTCTGTATACATTATAATTATCCAGACAGATGAAGTGTGTAAGTCTGTACATTATAATTATCCAGACAGATGAAGTCTGTATACATTATAATTATCCAGACAGATGAAGTCTGTATACATTATAATTATCCAGACAGATGAAGTCTGTATACATTATAATTATCCAGACAGATGAAGTCTGTATACATTATAATTATCCAGACAGATGAAGTCTGTACACATTATAATTATCCAGACAGATGAAGTCTGTATACATTATAATTATCCAGACAGATGAAGTCTGTACACATTATAATTATCCAGACAGATGAAGTCTGTATACATTATAATTATCCAGACAGATGAAGTCTGTATACATTATAATTATCCAGACAGATGAAGTCTGTACACATTATAATTATCCAGACAGATGAAGTCTGTACATTATAATTATCCAGACAGATGAAGTGTGTACACATTATAATTATCCAGACAGATGAAGTGTGTACACATTATAATTATCCAGACAGATGAAGTTTTACACATTATAATTATCCAGACAGATGAAGTGTGTACACATTATAATTATCCAGACAGATGAAGTTTTGTACACATTATAATTATCCAGACAGATGAAGTGTGTACACATTATAATTATCCAGACAGATGAAGTGTACACATGACAGATGAAGTATACATTATAATTATCCAGACAGATGAAGTCTGTATACATTATAATTATCCAGACAGATGAAGTTTGTATACATTATAATTATCCAGACAGATGAAGTCTGTATACATTATAATTATCCAGACAGATGAAGTCTGTACACATTATAATTATCCAGACAGATGAAGTCTGTACACATTATAATTATCCAGACAGATGAAGTGTGTACACATTACACATAATTATCCAGACAGATGAAGTGTGTACACATTATAATTATCCAGACAGATGAAGTGTGTATACATTATAATTATCCAGACAGATGAAGTCTGTATACATTATAATTATCCAGACAGATGAAGTCTGTATACATTATAATTATCCAGACAGATGAAGTCTGTACACATTATAATTATCCAGACAGATGAAGTCTGTATACATTATA
Organism: Tachypleus tridentatus; assembly: GCF_004210375.1. NCBI lineage: Eukaryota > Metazoa > Arthropoda > Merostomata > Xiphosura > Limulidae > Tachypleus > Tachypleus tridentatus. The sequence goes on along the minus strand of NC_134836.1, from coordinate 128,772,328 downwards.
ATTATCCAGACAGATGAAGTGTGTACACATTATAATTATCCAGACAGATGAAGTGTGTACACATTATAATTATCCAGACAGATGAAGTCTGTATATATTATAATTATCCAGACAGATGAAGTCTGTATACATTATAATTATCCAGACAGATGAAGTCTGTACACATTATAATTATCCAGACAGATGAAGTCTGTATACATTATAATTATCCACACAGATGAGTTTTGTATACATTTTCATTGTCCAGACAGATAAAGTCTACGCACATTATAATTATCCAGACAGATGAAGCTGTATACAATATAATTATCCAGACAGATGAAGTCTGTATACATTATAATAATCCAGACAGACGAAGTCTGTATACATTATAATTATCCAGACAGATGAAGTCTGTACACATTATAATTATCCAGACAGATGAAGTCTGTATACATTATAATTATCCAGACAGATGAAGTGTGTACACATTATAATTATCCAGACAGATGAAGTGTGTATACATTATAATTATCCACACACATGAAGTCTGTATACATTATAATTATCCAGACAGATGAAATGTGTACACATTATAATTATCCACACAGATGAAGTATGTACACATTATAATTATCCAGACAGATGAAGTGTGTATACATTATAATTATCCAGACAGATGAAGTCTGTATACATTATAATTATCCAGACAGATGAAGTCTGTACACATTATAATTATCCAGACAGATGAAGTGTACACACATTATAATTATCCAGACAGATGAAGTCTGTATACATTATAATTATCCAGACAGATGAAGTCTGTATACATTATAATTAACCAGCCAGATGAAGTCTGTATACATTATAATTATCCAGCCAGATGAAGTCTGTATACATTATAATTATCCAGACAGATGAAGTCTGTATACATTATAATTATCCAGACAGATGAAGTCTGTATACATTATAATTATCCAGACAGATGAAGTCTGTATACATTATAATTATCCAGACAGATGAAGTCTGTACACATTATAATTATCCAGACAGATGAAGTCTGTATACATTATAATTATCCAGACAGATGAAGTCTGTATACATTATAATTATCCAGACAGATGAAGTCTGTACACATTATAATTATCCACACAGAACAGTTTTGTATACATTTTCATTGTCCAGACAGATAAAGTCTACGCACATTATAATTATCCAAACAGACCAGTTTTGTATACATTTTCATTGTCCAGACAGATAAAGTCTACGCACATTATAATTATCCAGATAGATGAAGCTGTATACATTATAATTATCCAGACAGATGAAGTCTGTATATATTATAATAATCCGGACAGACGAAGTCTGTATACATTATAATTATCCAGACAGATGAAGTCTGTACACATTTTAATTATCCAGACAGATGAAGTCTGTATACATTATAATTATCCAGACAGATGAAGTGTGTACACATTATAATTGTCCAGACAGATGAAGTGTGTATACATTATAATTATCCAGACAGATGAAGTCTGTATATATTATAATAATCCGGACAGACGAAGTCTGTATACATTATAATTATCCAGACAGATGAAGTCTGTACACATTTTAATTATCCAGACAGATGAAGTCTGTATACATTATAATTATCCAGACAGATGAAGTGTGTACACATTATAATTGTCCAGACAGATGAAGTGTGTATACATTATAATTATCCAGACAGATGAAGTCTGTATACATTATAATTATCCAGACAGATGAAGTCTGTACACATTATAATTATCCACACAGATGAAGTCTGTACACATTTTAATTATCCAGACAGATGAAGTCTGTATACATTATAATTATCCAGACAGATGAAGTGTGTACACATTATAATTGTCCAGACAGATGAAGTGTGTATACATTATAATTATCCAGACAGATGAAGTCTGTATATATTATAATAATCCGGACAGACGAAGTCTGTATACATTATAATTATCCAGACAGATGAAGTCTGTACACATTATAATTATCCAGACAGATGAAGTCTGTATACATTATAATTATCCAGACAGATGAAGTGTGTACACATTATAATTGTCCAGACAGATGAAGTGTGTATACATTATAATTATCCACACAGATGAAGTCTGTATACATTATAATTATCCAGACAGATGAAGTCTGTACACATTATAATTATCCACACAGATGAAGTCTGTACACATTATAATTATCCAGACAGATGAAGTCTGTATACATTATAATTATCCACACAGATGAAGTCTGTATACATTATAATTATCCAGACAGATGAAGTCTTTATACATTATAATTATCCGGACAGATGAAGTGTGTACACATTATACTTATCCAGACAGATGAAGTTTGTACACATAATTATTATCCAGACAGATGAAGTGTGTACACATTATAATTATCCAGACAGATGAAGTGTGTATACATTATAATTATCCAGACAGATGAAGTCTGTACACATTATAATTATCCAGACAGATGAAGTCTGTACACATTATAATTATCCGGACAGATAAAGTCTGTATGCATTATAATTATCCAGACAGATGAAGTCTGTATACATTATAATTATCCGGACAGATGAAGTGTGTACAAATTATAATTATCCGGACAGATGAAGTCTGTATGCATTATAATTATCCACACAGATGAAGTCTGTACACATTATAATTATCCAGACAGATGAAGTCATTATACATTTTAATTATCCACACAGATGAAGTTAGTATACATTATAATTATCCACACACATGAAGCCTGTATACATTATAATTATCCAGACAGATGAAGTCTGTACACATTATAATTATCCGGACAGATGAAGTGTGTATACATTATAATTATCCACACACATGAAGTCTGTATACATTATAATTATCCAGACAGATGAAGTCTGTACACATTATAATTATCAGGACAGATGAAGTGTGTACACATTATAATTATCCGGACAGATGAAGTCTGTATGCATTATAATTATCCAGACAGATGAAGTCTGTACACATTATAATTATCCAGACAGATGAAGTGTGTATACATTATAATTATCCACACACATGAAGTCTGTATACATTATAATTATCCAGACAGATGAAGTCTGTACACATTATAATTATCCAGACAGATGAAGTCTGTATACATTATAATTATCCGGACAGATGAAGTCTGTATACATTATAATTATCCAGACAGACCAGTTTTGTATACATTTTCATTGTCCAGACAGATAAAGTCTATGCACATTATAATTATCCAGACAGATGAAGTCTGTATACATTATAATTATCCAGACAGATGAAGTCTGTACACATTATAATTATCCAGACAGATGAAGTGTTTACACATTATAATTATCCAGACAGATGAAGTTTGTATACATTATAATTATCCAGACAGATGAAGTCTGTATACATTATAATTATCCAGACAGATGAAGTCTGTACACATTATAATTATCCACACCGATGAAGTCTGTATACATTATTATTATCCAGACAGATGAAGTCTGTATACATTATAATTATCCAGACAGATGAAGTGTGTACACATTATAATTATCCAGACAGATGAAGTCTGTACATATTATAATTATCCAGATAGATGAAGTGTGTATACATTATAATTATCCACACACATGAAGTCTATATACATTATAATTATCCAGACAGATGAAGTCTGTACACATCATAATTATCCAGACAGATGAAGTCTGTATACATTATAATTATCCAGACAGATGAAGTTTGTATACATTATAATTATCTGGACAGATGAAATGTGTACACATTATAATTATCCAGACAGATGAAGTCTGTACACATTATAATTATCCAGACAGATGAAGTGTGTACACATTATATCTATCAGACAGAAGAAGTCTGTACACATTATAATTATCCAGACAGATGAAGTTTGTACACATTATAATTATCCAGACAGATGAAGTGTGTACACATTATAATTATCCGGACAGATGAAGTCTGTATACATTATAATTATCCAGACAGATGAAGTGTGTACACATTATAATTATCCAGACAGATGAAGTCTGTACACATTATAATTATCCAGACAGATGAAATCTTTATACATTATAATTATCCGGACAGATGAAGTGTGTATACATTATAATTATCCCCACACATGAAGTCTGTATACATTATAATTATCCAGACAGATGAAGTCTGTACACATTATAATTATCCACACAGATGAAGTCTGTATACATTATAATTATCCGGACAGATGAAGTCTGTACACATTATAATTATCCACACAGATGAAGTCCGTATACATTATAATTATCCAGACAGATGAAGTCTGTATATATTATAATTATCCGGACAGATGAAGTGTGTACACATTATAATTATCCAGACAGATGAAGTCTGTACACATTATAATTATCCAGACAGATGAAGTGTGTACACATTATAATTATCCAGACAGATGAAGTGTGTACACATTATAATTATCCAGACAGATGAAGTTTTTACACATTTTAATTATCCAGACAGATGAAGTGTGTACACATTATAATTATCCAGACAGATGAAGTTTTTACACATTATAATTATCCAGACAGATGAAGTGTGTACACATTGTAATTATCTTGACAGATGAAGTGTGTATACATTATAATTATCCAGACAGATGAAATTTGTATACATTATAATTATCCAGACAGATGAAGTTTGTATACATTATAAATATCCAGACAGATGAAGTCTGTACACATTATAAATATCCAGACAGATGACGTCTGTACACATTATAATTATCCAGACAGATGAAGTTTGTACACATTATAATTATCCAGACAGATGAAGTGTGTACACATTGTAATTATCCAGACAGATGAAGTGTGTATACATTATAATTATCCAGACAGATGAAGTTTGTACACATTATAATTATCCAGACAGATGAAGTCTGTATACATTATAATTATTCAGACAGATGAAGTCTACGCACATTATAATTATCCAGACAGATGAAGTCTGTATACATTATAATTATCCATACAGATGAAGTGTGTACACATTATAATTATCCACACAGATGAAGTGTGTGCACATTATAATTATCCACACAGATGAAGTCTGTACACATTATAATTATCCACACAGATGAAGTCTGTATACATTATAATTATCCAGACAGATGAAGTGTCTATATATTATAATTATCCACACAGATGAAGTCTGTATACATTATAATTATCCAGACAGATGAAGTGTGTGCACATTATAATTGTCCAGACAGATGAAGTGTCTATACATTATAATTATCCACACAGATGAAGTCTGTATACATTATAATTATCCAGACAGATGAAGTGTGTACACATTATAATTATCCACACAGATGAAGTCTGTACACATTATAATTATCCAGACAGATGAAGTGTGTACACATTATAATTATCCACACAGATGAAGTCTGTATACATTGTAATTATCCAGACAGATGAAGTCTGTATACATTATAATTATCCAGACAGATGAAGTGTGTACACATTATAATTATCCAAACAGATGAAGTCTGTACACATTATAATTATCCAGACAGATGAAGTCTCTACACATTATAATTATCCAGACAGATGAAGTCTGTATACATTATAATTATCCAGACAGATGAAGTCTGTATACATTATAATTATCCGGACAGATGATGTCTGTATACATTATAATTATCCGGAGAGATGAAGTCTGTATACATTATAATTATCCACACAGATGAAGTCTGTATACATTATAATTATCCACGCAGATGAAGTTTGTATACATTATAATTATCCAGAGAGATGAAGTCTGTATACATTATAATTATCCTGACAGATGAAGTCTGTATACATTATAATTATAATTAATACCGGCTATCTTAATTCGGATCTACAGATGTTTGTGTATTTATAATTAATACCGGCTATCCTAGTTCAGATCTACAGATGTTTGTGTACTTATAATTCATACCGTCTATCTTAGTTCAGATCTACAGATGTTTGTGTACTTATAATTAATACCGACTGTCTTAATTCGGATCTTTAGATGTTTGTGTAATTATAATTAATACCGGCTATCTTAGTTCTGATCTGCAGATGTTTGTGTACTTATAATTAATACCGACTATCTTAATTCGGATCTACAGATGTTTGTGTACTTATAATTAATACCGGCTATCTTAGTTCGTATCTACAGATGTTTGTGTACTTATAATTAATACCGGCTATCTAAGTTCGGATCTACAGATGTTTGTGTACTTATAATTAATACCGACTATCTTAATTCGGATCTACAGATGTTTGTGTACTTATAATTAATACCGGCTATCTTATTTCAGATCTACAGATGTTTGTGTACTTATAATTAATACCGGCTATCTTAGTTCGGATCTACAGATGTTTGTGTACTTATAATTAATACCGGCTATTTTAGTTCAGATCTACAGATGTTTGTGTACTTATAATTAATACCGGCTATCTTAGTTCGGATCTACAGATGTTTGTGTACTTATAATTAATACCGGCTATTTTAGTTCAGATCTACAGATGTTTGTGTACTTATAATTAATACCGGCTATCTTAGTTCGGATCTACAGATGTTTGTGTACTTATAATTAATACCGGCTATTTTAGTTCAGATCTACAGATGTTTGTGTACTTATAATTAATACCGGCTATTTTAGTTCGGATCTACAGATGTTTGTGTACTTATAATTAATACCGGCTATCTTAGTTCGGATCTACAGATGTTTGTGTACTTATAATTAATACCGGCTATCTTAGTTCGGATCTACAGATGTTTGTGTACTTATAATTAATACCGGCTATCTTAGTTCGGATCTACAGATGTTTGTGTACTTATAATTAATACCGACTATCTTAATTCGGATCTACAGATGTTTGTGTACTTATAATTAATACCGGCTATCTTAGTTCGGATCTACAGATGTTTGTGTACTTATAATTAATACCGGCTATTTTAGTTCAGATCTACAGATGTTTGTGTACTTATAATTAATACCGGCTATCTTATTTCAGATCTACAGATGTTTGTGTACTTATAATTAATACCGGCTATCTTAGTTCGGATCTACAGATGTTTGTGTACTTATAATTAATACCGGCTATTTTAGTTCAGATCTACAGATGTTTGTGTACTTATAATTAATACCGGCTATCTTAGTTCGGATCTACAGATGTTTGTGTACTTATAATTAATACCGGCTATTTTAGTTCAGATCTACAGATGTTTGTGTACTTATAATTAATACCGGCTATCTTAGTTCGGATCTACAGATGTTTGTGTACTTATAATTAATACCGGCTATTTTAGTTCAGATCTACAGATGTTTGTGTACTTATAATTAATACCGGCTATCTTAGTTCGGATCTACAGATGTTTGTGTGCTTATAATTAATACCGGCTATCTTAGTTCAGATCTACAGATGTTTGTGTACTTATAATTAATACCGGCTATCTTAGTTCGGATCTACAGATGTTTGTGTACTTATAATTAATACCGACTATCTTAATTCGGATCTACAGATGTTTGTGTACTTATAATTAATACCGACTATCTTAATTCGGATCTACAGATGTTTGTGTACTTATAATTAATACCGTCTATCTTAATTCGGATGTTTGTTTCATTCTGTTATAATTTTTGAAAGTAGTTCATTAACAAATAATAATAGTTTAATAACAGATAAGAAATAACATACAGTAAGTGGTATGGAATATGTAAGTAGTATGGAATCTTTGAGAAATATACTTAAACAGTTATTATTATTATTCTGTTAGAAAACTTTTTAAAGAGAGTTGTTTTACTTATTCTTCTAATTTCCAAACATTTTTATCATGTTTTTCATTCATAGATTCAATTTCATGTTTTTTAGGTACTAGCAAGGTATTTGTTTTGAACGTTATATTTGTAGATGTTACCGATATATATATTTACAATGTCACATTGCTGCACATTAGTAAGGAATATATTTACAATGTCACCTTACTACATGTTACTAACATATGTATATTTACAATGTCACCTTACTACATGTTACTAACATATGTATATTTACAATGTCACCTTACTACATGTTACTAACATATGTATATTTACAATGTCACCTTACTACATGTTACTAACATATGTATATTTACAATGTCACCTTACTACATGTTACTAACATATGTATTTCAGGATGAAGCAGGGCCGGCTCGAAAGAATAAAAAGTCTCATACTACGTGGAGTTGGGATGTCACAGGAACCCAACGTGTCAACATCACTATTTCCGAAGAAGGTCCACCAACATCTTACAAAGGTTCTAAGTAAAATAGATGAATCGCAAAACGGTTCTATGTTTGTCGAGAAATTGCAGAGTTTTTATCCCTCATGTAAGTGCCTCTGTTTTTCAAATGTCAGGAACACCTGTAGTAATATATGAGCACTAACTTCAGTTAGTTAAATATCGATATTTATCGTTTTATTAGTCTTAACAATGGTACTAATAATAAAATAATTCAAGTGTCCCCCAACACTTACTAAGAACACTAGGTGTCGTGTTAGGTTAGTACAATGCAAGCGTACTATAAGTCTGAAAGCACAACATTTAACGAAGTTATTTAATATATTATTTTCGTATACTCACTCACAACAGTTAAAAGGTGTTGATTTATCAGCTGTTTAACTTGCAATTAGTGATATTTTCTAACGTAATCTCATGTCTATCTTAACAGTTTTAAGGCATCTTTAAATCTTCTAAAGCTAGAAATGTAAAATAATCAACAGGGTAGAAATAAAAGAATAACACATAAACATTTCAAACGAGTTTCATTATTGAAAATAGTATTAAAGAAACATTACGATAAGTGAATTCAATAAAGTTGTTAATTTAAAGATTACATATAATTTTCAATTTTATGAAACATATTTCAAATCGACATGATTACAAGCACAACATTAATAAAAATACTCAGATAAATTACACGTACTCGGTGGTTCTAAAATTGTCACATCTTTCTCATGAACAGGGACATAGTTCATGCTGTATGTACTTACTTATTACGAACAGGAACGTTGTTCATTCTATATGTAATTATTGTAAACGCAGACGTTGTTCAATCTGTATGTAATTGTGGTGAACAGGGAAGTTGGTCATCGAGCACTGGTATATGTTATTCAAGTGATTAAGAAGTGATATGTATTTTTAGGTCTTCGAGCAGTGATGTGTAGTCTATAGGTCATCGAGCAATGATGTGTGATGTATAGGTAATCGAGCAATGATATGTATTACTTAGGTCATCGAACAATGATTTGTGGGTTATAGGTCATCAAACAATTATATGTAGTCTATGGGTCATTGAACATTGATACGGGGTCGATAGGTCATTGAACTGATATTTCTTTAGGTCAGGTCATCGAATAGTGATATGTATTCTTTAGGTCATCGAATTGTGATATGTATTATTTCTCTTAGGTTCAGTACCAGAAAGTATTAACAGAGAATTGTGGGAAAATGAAACTAATTTTAACATCTACTACGACGTTAATTTCACTCCAACTAATTCAACCATAAAGGTTAAAGTGGCTAAGCTGCGACTATACAAGAATGGAGACTTACAGCCCAAAGTTTTGAAACAAAACTTACACACGTGGCCATTTCTACAGCCAGCACGGTTATCAATTCGGAGCACGGGTCTCACTATATCTTTGTACCAATACAGAAGACCGCTTACTAACAACTCCAGTGAAGGTAAGGAGATAGAAAATTTACCTTTATAATAAACTGTTTAATTTTAGTGTCGTTGTTTGGAACTATAAAAGGCCAGACTGTAAAATGGAAATATATTATGAGAGAAATAGGATGAAACTTTGTACTTTAGACAAGAACGAAAACTATAAATAAAAATTACAAGAAATCTAATAATACTTTAAAACCAAATATATCTAGTAATAACCTCAATAATAAATACAAGGAAGTTAATATTGTGAATAACAAGTACAATAATTAAAATAATATTGTTGATGAAAAACACAAATATCCTGTTAATTTATTGGTAAAAAAAAGAAGAGGATTCTAATAATAATAATAATAAATACACAAATATTCTAGTTATACTGTTGGTATAAAACAGGATGGTTCTAACAATAATGTTAATAAAAATACAAATGTTTTAGCTTTACTGTTGGCAAACAATGGATGGTTCTAATAATACTGTTAATAAAAATACAAATGTTCTAGTATTTTTTAAGGTTAACTATTATAATTTGTCTCACATGAGTTTCCGATATTTTATATTACGTACGTTACGTATTACGATTTTAAATACCCATAAATTTCAATCTAAATGTGAATTACATGTTAACATATATCAGGTTTATGATAATTACATTTTAACATATATCAGGTTTATGATAATTACATGTTAACATATATCAGGTTTATGATAATTACATTTTAACATATATCAGGTTTATGATAATTACATTTTAACATATATCAGGTTTATGATAATTACATGTTAACATATATCAGGTTTATGATAATTACATTTTAACATATATCAGGTTTATGATAATTACATGTTAACATATATCAGGTTTATGATAATTACATTTTAACATATATCAGGTTTATGATAATTACATGTTAACATATATCAGGTTTATGATAATTACATGTTAACATATATCAGGTTTATGATATTTTCTAACAAGATTGATACAACAATTTTCTTCTTTAACACAAATATATTTAATATAAAAAATACAATTTATATTAGCGGTTATTATAAATAATTAGTAATACATTTTACAAACTCAGAAACCATATTCAGTCTTGTATATGGTGTGGAACATGAGGTTTTTATGTTGATATAGAGGTATACTACAACTGACGGGAATGCCAGCTAGCTCTATTCTTGTTTGGCCTAACGCGGTTTACAAGCTAACTTTTCACAAAGAAAGATAGATATCTAATGAACTCGTAGAAACACTAACAATCGAAGTTAATTCACTGAAGTTGAAAGGTTTGTTTTATTCGAAATCTATAAACTTTCCTGTTCAAATTCTGTAGTTTTCCGATTAATGAGCGTTAACCACAATTATTGCTTCCAATATGTATAGTATACATACTGTAGCTGATTAACAATGTTCTGTTACTGTGTTTCGGCTAGCTTTTATACCAATTAAGCGAAATTCTCAAACGTTCAATAATGTTCGAAAATACGCTAGTGTTTTCGTAAAACGTACATTGTTGATTCTTGCTCTCGAGAATATTCTACAAATTTAGAGAACAGATGGGCCTTGCGCAATACACATCCAACAGTATACGCGACATTCCTCAAACTCAAATATTAGCCAGATATTAGCATAAATCTATATAAGTAAATTCGTTACACTCATAATACTGTTAGTAAAAATCAGCAGGATTTTAATAGAGGGGTTAACTAAGGTCAGGTGATTAGTGTGCTCGACTTGAGGGGTTAACTAAGGTCAGGTGATTAGAGTGCTCGACTTGAGGGGTTAACTAAGGTCAGGTGATTAGAGTGCTCGACTTGAAGGGTTAACTAAGATCAGGTGATTAGAGTGCTCGACTTGAGTGGTTAACTAAGGTCAGGTGATTAGAGTGCTCGATTTGAGGGGTTAACTAAGGTCAAGTGATTACAGTGCTTGACTTCTCTTCGAATCCTCTTCCCACCAAACATTTTTACCCTTTCAGCGGTGGAAGTGTTATAAAGTGATGATTAATCCCACTATTCTTTGGTAAAATAGTAGCTGAAGAGTTGACGGTGGGTGGCGATAACTAGATATTTTTCCTTTAGTGTTCTACTGCTAATTTAGGGATGGCTGCTGTGGAGCTTTTGGCGAAATTCAAACAAATAAATAAAATAAACTATTAATAAAAACTACAAGGATTATAATTATCTTTTTGGTAAAAAATGAGGATCATAATAATACCAGTGATAAAAAATATCATGATTCTAATAATAGTGTTGGTAAAAAACACCAGGATTCTAACAGTAGTGTAGGTAAAAAACACCAGGATTCTAATAGTAGTGTTGTTAAAAACACCAAGATTCTAATAGTAGTGTTGGTAAAAAAACACCAGGAATCTAATAGTAGTGTTGGTAAAAAAACACCAGGAATCTAATAGTAGTGTTGTTAAAAAACACCAGGAATCTAATAGTAGTGTTGTTAAAAAACACCAGGATTCTAATAGTAGTGTTGTTAAAAAACACCAGGATTCTAATGGTAGTGTTGGTAAAAACACCAGGATTCTAATCATACTTTTGAATTTCTTCAACAGTATTATTAGAATCCTTTTAATAAAAATCATGATTATTCTAGTAGTACTTTTGATACGAAAACAGAGAACTCAAATAAAATTAGGATACGTCAAAAGTAATAGAGTAAAATAAGACAAATAGATTTTTTCAGAACAGGTACTATGGATCATGTAGTTTTGTCATCTAATTCGATAATTATAATAATAATGAATATATTAAATATCAGTTAGTTTTTCTTCTTTCAACATTATAATTAATGTGTTTCTGTTTATAAAATTGGGGTTGACGTGTTTCTTCTTTTAACATCAGGATTATTATGTTTTTATTTATAAAGTTATGTATTTCTTCTTTCAACATTATAATTAATGTGTTTCTGTTTATAAAGTTGGGGTTGACGTGTTTCTTGTTTCATAGTAAGAATTAACGTGTTTTTATTTATAAAATAGGCTTTATGTGTTTCTTGTTTCAACATTATAATTAATGTGTTTTTATTTATAAAGTAGGGGCTGATAGTTTTCTTCTTTCAAAGTAAGGACTTCGTGTTTTTATTTACTTTCCAAGTGCGGTTAATATGTTTTTCTGTCAAAGTCCGGATTAGCTTGTTTCTGTTTCTAGGAGAGACAACATACTTGTATTCAAGGATAATTGCAGCCAACTACCGAGGTTGGATTGATTTCGACGTTACCTCTTCCTTACAGTATTGGTCTAAGATGCCAGAGATGAACTATGGCTTCAAGATTGAAGTACAAGATTCTTACGAAAGACATCATGACCCCAACTTGTTTTTTGTGAACATAAATTGTACTGATGACGATGGTAAGAAGAATAACTTTTCTTAAGTTATTAAGAGAAATTATTTCCTAGTTTCTTCTTCTCATCTACTTTCTTAGCTTTACTTCTGTAGCAGGATTTCTTCTCTTGTTGCTCATACGTTTCTTAGCTTTACTTCTGTAGCAGGTTTTCTTTTCTTGTTGCTCATACGTTTCTTAGCTTTACTTCTGTAGCAGGTTTTCTTTTCTTGTTGCTCATACGTTTCTTAGCTTTACTTCTGTAGCAGGTTTTCTTCTCTTGTTGCTTATACGTTTCTTAGCTTTACTTCTGTAGCAGGATTTCTTCTCTTGTTGCTCATACGTTTATTAGAATTACTTCTGCAGCAGGTTTTCTTCTCTTGTTGTTCATACATTTCTTAGCTTTACTTCTGTAGCAGGATTTCTTCTCTTGTTGCTCATACGTTTATTAGAATTACTTCTGCAGCAGGTTTTCTTCTCTTGTTGTTCATACATTTTTTTAGCTTTACTTCTGTAGCAGGATTTCTTCTCTTGTTGTTCATACGTTTCTTAGGTTTACTTCTGTAGCAGGTTTTCTTCTCTTGTTGCTCATACGTTTCTTAGCTTTACTTCTGTAGCAGGATTTCTTCTCTTGTTGCTCATACGTTTCTTAGCTTTACTTCTGTAGCAGGTTTTCTTCTCTTGTTGCTCATACGTTTCTTAGCTTTACTTCTGTAGCAGGATTTCTTCTCTTGTTGCTTATACGTTTCTTAGCTTTACTTCTGTAGCAGGATTTCTTCTCTTGTTGCTCATACGTTTCTTAGCTTTACTTCTGTAGCAGGTTTTCTTTTGTTGTTCATACGTTTCTTAGATTTACATCTGTAGCAGGATTTCTTCTCTTATTGCTCATACGTTTCTTAGTTTTACTTCTGTAGCAGGTTTTCTTCTTTTGTTGCTCATACGTTTCTTAGCTTTACTTCTATAGCAGGATTTCTTCTCTTGTTGCTCATACGTTTCTTAGCTTTACTTCTGTAGCAGGTTTTCTTTTGTTGTTCATACGTTTCTTAGATTTACATCTGTAGCAGGATTTCTTCTCTTATTGCTCATACGTTTCTTAGCTTTACTTCTGTAGCAGGATTTCTTCTCTTGTTGCTCATACGTTTCTTAGCTTTACTTCTGTAGCAGGATTTCTTCTCTTGTTGCTCATACGTTTCTTAGATTTACTTCTGTAGCAGGATTTCTTCTCTTGTTGCTCATACGTTTCTTAGCTTTACTTCTGTAGCAGGTTTTCTTCTCTTGTTGTTCATACATTTCTTAGCTTTACTTCTGTAGCAGGATTTCTTCTCTTGTTGTTCATACGTTTCTTAGCTTTACTTCTGTAGCAGGATTTCTTCTCTTGTTGTTCATACGTTTCTTAGCTTTACTTCTGTAGCAGGTTTTCTTCTCTTGTTGCATACGTTTCTTAGCTTTACTCTGTAGCAGGTTTTCTTCTCTTGTTGCTCATACGTTTCTTAGCTTTACTTCTGTAGCAGGTTTTCTTCTCTTGTTGCTCATACGTTTCTTAGCTTTACTTCTGTAGCAGGTTTTCTTCTCTTGTTGCTCATACGTTTCTTAGCTTTACTTCTGTAGCAGGTTTTTTTTTATTGCTCATACGTTTCTTAGATTTACATCTTTGACAGCTATTCTCTCTTTTAATATAACACTAGCTCACGTATTATTTCATATTTGTTAAGATTATAAACTTATTGAAACTTTATATATTCTGAGGTTAAGGTAGCCGAAGTCTTAAAAAAAAACTTTCTTGAAAAGAACTGGTTACCTGCACGATATACCAAAACACTTCAATATTACATCCAGTTTCTATAAGAAGGTATTAAACACTGAGGACATAATGTTCAGTTTCACCAGTAAGTTACTCAGAACTGTGGATATCTCGTTTCGAAGGAAAGAAAAATTATACACAACATGTTCAGTTTCTACTATAACTTATTGAAAGCTATTGTTATTTAATGTTCATTATATAGATAAAGGTATTCATAACTACCTACATCATGTTCCATTACCACTATAACTTCTTCAAAGTTGCTCATATATAATGTTCATTATGTAGATGAAAGTATGGATAACTATCAAACACATGTTCCGTTTTAACTAGAACGTATTGAAAACTATTGATTTTTAATGTTCATTTTGTTGAAGAAGATACTGATAGCTATCTACATGCTCAGTTTCTATCATTTAATGTTCTTTACAAGTTGAATAACTTTAAAATAAAATAATTTAGGGCTTCGTTCCATCAATACCACAGCACTAGAGTCTCCGTTTCCGAACATTGAGGAACTCTACCCAGATATGGGAGAGAACGATTCGGCTGTTTTTGAAAATGAAACGTTTCCCACCTTGGACTTGCGTACTGTAGAAATATCTGTCTCTTCCCATGAACCGTCGACTCGTACATTGAATAAGAGACGGGTTAAGGACGACGAAATTGGAACTTCTGTCTTTTATCATGACTGTGACGTGAACACAGAAGAGTATATCTTACCAGGTAGGTATCCATAGTAGATTACACC
This sequence comes from Tachypleus tridentatus, assembly GCF_004210375.1. Classification (NCBI taxonomy): domain Eukaryota; kingdom Metazoa; phylum Arthropoda; class Merostomata; order Xiphosura; family Limulidae; genus Tachypleus; species Tachypleus tridentatus. The sequence continues at coordinate 128,756,677 of NC_134836.1, read as the reverse complement.
TTGCCAGGTAAATATCTACAGTAGAGTACACCTTACCAGGTAAGTATCCAGAGTAGATTACACCTTACCAGGTAAATATCTACAGTAGATTACACCTTACCAGGTAAGTATCCAGAGTAGATTACACCTTACCAGGTAAATATCTACAGTAGATTACATCATACCATGTGAGTATCTTCAGGAGAGTACATCATACCAGGTAAGTATCCAGAGTAGGTTACACCATACCAGGTGTAATATCTACAGTACACCTTACAAGGTAAATATCTACAGTAGAGTGCACCTTACTAGGTATGTATATACAATAGAGTATATCTTACCAGATGAGTATCTACAGTAGAGTATATCTTAGGAGGTTAGTATCTACAGTAGAGTATATCTTACAAGGTAAGTGTCTACAGTAGAGTACATCTCACCAGGTGAGTATCTTCAGTAGAGTATATCTTACCAGGTAAGTATCCAGAGTAGATTACATTTTACCAGATAAATATCAACAATAGAGTACAATTTACCTGGTAAATATCTACAGTGGAGTATATCTTACCAGATAAGTATCTACAGTAGATTACACCTTACCAGGTAAGTGTCTACAGTAGAGTACATCTCACCTGGTGAGTATCTTCAGTAGAGTACACCTTAATAGGTAAGTATCTACAGTAGAGAAAATCTTACTAGGTAAGTATCTACAGTGGGGTACACCTTACCAGGTATCTACAGTAGAGTATATCTTACCAGGTAAGTATCTACAGTAGATTACACCTTTCCAGGTAAATATCTACAGTAGAGTACACCTTACCAGGTAAGTATCTGCAGTAGAATACATCTTTTCACATGAGTATCTTTAATAATGTATTCCTTACAAGATGAGTATCTACAGTAGGGTAAATCTTACCAGGTGTGTATCTTTAGTAGTGTACATCTTACCAGGTAAGTATTTTTAATAGTGTACACCTTACAAAGTGAGTATCTTCACTAAAGTACACTTTACCAGGTGATTATCTTTAGTAGAGTACATCTTACCAGGTGAGTAGGTGAGTATCTCCAGTAGAGTATATCTTACCAGGTGTGTATCTTTAGTAGTGTACACCTTACAGGTGATTATTGTCAGTAAATTACACCTTACCAAGTACGTATCTTTAGTAGAGTATACCTTACCAGGTGAGTTTCTTCAGTAGAGTACAACTTATCTGGTGAGTATCTTTATTAATGTACACCTTACCAGGTGTGTATCCTTAGTATACTACACCTTACCAGGTGAGTTTCTTTAGTAGTGTAAACCTTACCAGGTGAGTGTCTTTACCAAGTGAGTAACGTCAATAGAGTACACCTTACGAGGTATCTTTAGTAAAGCACACCTTACCAGGTAAGTAACTTCAGCAGAGTACACCTTACCAGTTGAGTGTCTTTAGTAGGGTATCTCTGACAAGTGGAGTAACTTTAGTAGAGCACACCTCACCAGGTGAGTAAATTCAGTAGAGTATCTTTAGTAGTGTACATCTTACCAAGTGAATATCTTTAGTAGGGTATACCCGACCAGTTAAGTATCTCGAGTAGAACTCTTCTTAAGTAATTACCTTCAACGGAGTGAACCATTTCTATTGATTGATACCCGTAATGACGAAAAAGCCCACTTGTAGAGAAAATTATATATCTGAAAACGGCTGGTATGAATAGAGAAGGCACTAATAGAGGAGCGAACAAAGTTTCGACCTTCTTCTGTTATCGTCAGGTTCACAAAGAAAGAGGTAACTGACCGAAGCTGACCACATGTTTGAAAGGGGTTGTGTAACTGAGTGTCAGAATGTAGAGGGCGGTGTTAGATGTTTGAATATATAATTTTATATTTTATTATATTAATATAGGTATAAAGGTGTTCCTTTATATTGGTTTATTTTGTGTAAGTTGTTGTATAAGTAAGACTTCTTTAATTTTGCGTTTCTTTATGTTTGTTTCTTTATTTAGTATTTGAGTGTTTTCTATGGTTATGTTGTGTTTATTTGATTTGCAGTGTTCATGTCTGAAGGTGACTTTTTGTGTTCTTTGAATCTGGTTTTCATTTTTCTACTTGTTTCTCCAATATAGAAGTCGTGGCAGTTATCACATTGTATTTTATAAATAATGTTGGTGTGGTGTTTGTTAGTGTAGGTTTTACATAGTATAGACCTCAGTTTTGTGCCTGGTTTTTGAATAAATTTGGTATTAACTGGAATGTCATATTTTGTTACTAGTTTTTGCCAAATGTTGGTTATTTTTCTGCTGATGTCAAAAATATATGGTATACAGCAGTATATGGTTTCGTGATTTTTAGATTCGTGAGATGTATTTACTTTTGTTGGTTGATTTTGCTTTTTGTCTAGGTGTGTGCGTATAATGTTTTCTACGGTTTGTGGAGGAAAATTATTGATGTTGATGAAGTATTGTTTTATTTTGTCTAATTCATCGTTAATTTTATCTGGTGAACATAATTTTATAGCTCTGTTTATTTGGTTTCTTAGTGTGTTGAGTTTTTATTTTGTTTCATGTACTGAGTCCCAAGGAATGCATAATCCAGTATGGGTGATTTTTTGGTGGATTTCTGTTTTGAATTGTGTGTCGGTTCTTGTAATTTTGAGGTTAAGAAATGATATTTGATTGCTTTCTTCCTGTTCACATGTGAAATTAAAGTTGGGATGTATAGATTAATTTGGTTGAAAAAATTGTGTGTTTTGTAGATTTGATGTCATTACGAACCATAAAATAGAAATTTCTAAGATGAGCCCTTATTTATGATCTGTATCAACATTTTGTATCTAGTAGGACTTTTACAAAACAGTTATTAGATGTCAATAAGTGTCATACATTCCCTTATTAACATACATTATAATTTGAAATTGTAATGTATCGATTTCTTTACTCTATATTTTCTATACAGCTTCATGTGATATATATCAACAAACTTCTTTAGATTACGATTCAATATTTTATTTTCAAGAGTATTCACATTCAGTCGTTAAGCTGTTCACTAAGATACATTTAACAGTATTGAAAGTTACAGAATGTAACAACGCTTTCATAAACTAACTAAAGTATTCACATTCAGTCGTTAAGCTGTTCACTAAGATACATTTAACAGTATTGAAAGTTACAGAATGTAACAACGCTTTCATAAACTAACTAAAGTATTCACATTCAGTCGTTAAGCTGTTCACTAAGATACATTTAACAGTATTGAAAGTTACAGAATGTAACAACGCTTTCATAAACTAACTAAAGTATTCACATTCAGTCGTTAAGGTGTTAACTAAGATAAATTTAACATTATTGAAAGTTACAGAATGTAACAACGCTTTCATAAACTAACTAAAGTATTCACATTCAGTCGTTAAGCTGTTCACTAAGATACATTTAACAGTATTGAAAGTTACAGAATGTAACAACGCTTTCATAAACTAACTAAAGTATTCACATTCAGTCGTTAAGCTGTTCACTAAGATACATTTAACAGTATTGAAAGTTACAGAATGTAACAACGCTTTCATAAACTAACTAAAGTATTCACATTCAGTCGTTAAGCTGTTCACTAAGATACATTTAACAGTATTGAAAGTTACAGAATGTAACAACGCTTTCATAAACTAACTAAAGTATTCACATTCAGTCGTTAAGCTGTTCACTAAGATACATTTAACAGTATTGAAAGTTACAGAATGTAACAACGCTTTCATAAACTAACTAAAGTATTCACATTCAGTCGTTAAGCTGTTCACTAAGATACATTTAACAGTATTGAAAGTTACAGAATGTAACAACGCTTTCATAAACTAACTAAAGTATTCACATTCAGTCGTTAAGCTGTTCACTAAGATACATTTAACAGTATTGAAAGTTACAGAATGTAACAACGCTTTCATAAACTAACTAAAGTATTCACATTCAGTCGTTAAGCTGTTCACTAAGATACATTTAACAGTATTGAAAGTTACAGAATGTAACAACGCTTTCATAAACTAACTAAAGTATTCACATTCAGTCGTTAAGCTGTTCACTAAGATACATTTAACAGTATTGAAAGTTACAGAATGTAACAACGCTTTCATAAACTAACTAAAGTATTCACATTCAGTCGTTAAGGTGTTCACTAAGATACATTTAACAGTATTGAAAGTTACAGAATGTAACAACGCTTTCATAAACTAACTAAAGTATTCACATTCAGTCGTTAAGCTGTTCACTAAGATACATTTAACAGTATTGAAAGTTACAGAATGTAACAACGCTTTCATAAACTAACTAAAGTATTCACATTCAGTCGTTAAGGTGTTAACTAAGATAAATTTAACATTATTGAAAGTTACAGAATGTAACAACGCTTTCATAAACTAACTAAAGTATTCACATTCAGTCGTTAAGCTGTTCACTAAGATACATTTAACAGTATTGAAAGTTACAGAATGTAACAACGCTTTCATAAACTAACTAAAGTATTCACATTCAGTCGTTAAGCTGTTCACTAAGATACATTTAACAGTATTGAAAGTTACAGAATGTAACAACGCTTTCATAAACTAACTAAAGTATTCACATTCAGTCGTTAAGCTGTTCACTAAGATACATTTAACAGTATTGAAAGTTACAGAATGTAACAACGCTTTCATAAACTAACTAAAGTATTCACATTCAGTCGTTAAGCTGTTCACTAAGATACATTTAACAGTATTGAAAGTTACAGAATGTAACAACGCTTTCATAAACTAACTAAAGTATTCACATTCAGTCGTTAAGCTGTTCACTAAGATACATTTAACAGTATTGAAAGTTACAGAATGTAACAACGCTTTCATAAACTAACTAAAGTATTCACATTCAGTCGTTAAGCTGTTCACTAAGATACATTTAACAGTATTGAAAGTTACAGAATGTAACAACGCTTTCATAAACTAACTAAAGTATTCACATTCAGTCGTTAAGCTGTTCACTAAGATACATTTAACAGTATTGAAAGTTACAGAATGTAACAACGCTTTCATAAACTAACTAAAGTATTCACATTCAGTCGTTAAGCTGTTCACTAAGATACATTTAACAGTATTGAAAGTTACAGAATGTAACAACGCTTTCATAAACTAACTAAAGTATTCACATTCAGTCGTTAAGCTGTTCACTAAGATACATTTAACAGTATTGAAAGTTACAGAATGTAACAACGCTTTCATAAACTAACTAAAGTATTCACATTCAGTCGTTAAGCTGTTCACTAAGATACATTTAACAGTATTGAAAGTTACAGAATGTAACAACGCTTTCATAAACTAACTAAAGTATTCACATTCAGTCGTTAAGCTGTTCACTAAGATACATTTAACAGTATTGAAAGTTACAGAATGTAACAACGCTTTCATAAACTAACTAAAGTATTCACATTCAGTCGTTAAGCTGTTCACTAAGATACATTTAACAGTATTGAAAGTTACAGAATGTAACAACGCTTTCATAAACTAACTAAAGTATTCACATTCAGTCGTTAAGCTGTTCACTAAGATACATTTAACAGTATTGAAAGTTACAGAATGTAACAACGCTTTCATAAACTAACTAAAGTATTCACATTCAGTCGTTAAGCTGTTCACTAAGATACATTTAACAGTATTGAAAGTTACAGAATGTAACAACGCTTTCATAAACTAACTAAAGTATTCACATTCAGTCGTTAAGCTGTTCACTAAGATACATTTAACAGTATTGAAAGTTACAGAATGTAACAACGCTTTCATAAACTAACTAAAGTATTCACATTCAGTCGTTAAGCTGTTCACTAAGATACATTTAACAGTATTGAAAGTTACAGAATGTAACAACGCTTTCATAAACTAACTAAAGTATTCACATTCAGTCGTTAAGCTGTTCACTAAGATACATTTAACAGTATTGAAAGTTACAGAATGTAACAACGCTTTCATAAACTAACTAAAGTATTCACATTCAGTCGTTAAGCTGTTCACTAAGATACATTTAACAGTATTGAAAGTTACAGAATGTAACAACGCTTTCATAAACTAACTAAAGTATTCACATTCAGTCGTTAAGCTGTTCACTAAGATACATTTAACAGTATTGAAAGTTACAGAATGTAACAACGCTTTCATAAACTAACTAAAGTATTCACATTCAGTCGTTAAGCTGTTCACTAAGATACATTTAACAGTATTGAAAGTTACAGAATGTAACAACGCTTTCATAAACTAACTAAAGTATTCACATTCAGTCGTTAAGCTGTTCACTAAGATACATTTAACAGTATTGAAAGTTACAGAATGTAACAACGCTTTCATAAACTAACTAAAGTATTCACATTCAGTCGTTAAGCTGTTCACTAAGATACATTTAACAGTATTGAAAGTTACAGAATGTAACAACGCTTTCATAAACTAACTAAAGTATTCACATTCAGTCGTTAAGCTGTTCACTAAGATACATTTAACAGTATTGAAAGTTACAGAATGTAACAACGCTTTCATAAACTAACTAAAGTATTCACATTCAGTCGTTAAGCTGTTCACTAAGATACATTTAACAGTATTGAAAGTTACAGAATGTAACAACGCTTTCATAAACTAACTAAAGTATTCACATTCAGTCGTTAAGCTGTTCACTAAGATACATTTAACAGTATTGAAAGTTACAGAATGTAACAACGCTTTCATAAACTAACTAAAGTATTCACATTCAGTCGTTAAGCTGTTCACTAAGATACATTTAACAGTATTGAAAGTTACAGAATGTAACAACGCTTTCATAAACTAACTAAAGTATTCACATTCAGTCGTTAAGCTGTTCACTAAGATACATTTAACAGTATTGAAAGTTACAGAATGTAACAACGCTTTCATAAACTAACTAAAGTATTCACATTCAGTCGTTAAGCTGTTCACTAAGATACATTTAACAGTATTGAAAGTTACAGAATGTAACAACGCTTTCATAAACTAACTAAAGTATTCACATTCAGTCGTTAAGCTGTTCACTAAGATACATTTAACAGTATTGAAAGTTACAGAATGTAACAACGCTTTCATAAACTAACTAAAGTATTCACATTCAGTCGTTAAGCTGTTCACTAAGATACATTTAACAGTATTGAAAGTTACAGAATGTAACAACGCTTTCATAAACTAACTAAAGTATTCACATTCAGTCGTTAAGCTGTTCACTAAGATACATTTAACAGTATTGAAAGTTACAGAATGTAACAACGCTTTCATAAACTAACTAAAGTATTCACATTCAGTCGTTAAGCTGTTCACTAAGATACATTTAACAGTATTGAAAGTTACAGAATGTAACAACGCTTTCATAAACTAACTAAAGTATTCACATTCAGTCGTTAAGCTGTTCACTAAGATACATTTAACAGTATTGAAAGTTACAGAATGTAACAACGCTTTCATAAACTAACTAAAGTATTCACATTCAGTCGTTAAGCTGTTCACTAAGATACATTTAACAGTATTGAAAGTTACAGAATGTAACAACGCTTTCATAAACTAACTAAAGTATTCACATTCAGTCGTTAAGCTGTTCACTAAGATACATTTAACAGTATTGAAAGTTACAGAATGTAACAACGCTTTCATAAACTAACTAAAGTATTCACATTCAGTCGTTAAGCTGTTCACTAAGATACATTTAACAGTATTGAAAGTTACAGAATGTAACAACGCTTTCATAAACTAACTAAAGTATTCACATTCAGTCGTTAAGCTGTTCACTAAGATACATTTAACAGTATTGAAAGTTACAGAATGTAACAACGCTTTCATAAACTAACTAAAGTATTCACATTCAGTCGTTAAGCTGTTCACTAAGATACATTTAACAGTATTGAAAGTTACAGAATGTAACAACGCTTTCATAAACTAACTAAAGTATTCACATTCAGTCGTTAAGCTGTTCACTAAGATACATTTAACAGTATTGAAAGTTACAGAATGTAACAACGCTTTCATAAACTAACTAAAGTATTCACATTCAGTCGTTAAGCTGTTCACTAAGATACATTTAACAGTATTGAAAGTTACAGAATGTAACAACGCTTTCATAAACTAACTAAAGTATTCACATTCAGTCGTTAAGCTGTTCACTAAGATACATTTAACAGTATTGAAAGTTACAGAATGTAACAACGCTTTCATAAACTAACTAAAGTATTCACATTCAGTCGTTAAGCTGTTCACTAAGATACATTTAACAGTATTGAAAGTTACAGAATGTAACAACGCTTTCATAAACTAACTAAAGTATTCACATTCAGTCGTTAAGCTGTTCACTAAGATACATTTAACAGTATTGAAAGTTACAGAATGTAACAACGCTTTCATAAACTAACTAAAGTATTCACATTCAGTCGTTAAGCTGTTCACTAAGATACATTTAACAGTATTGAAAGTTACAGAATGTAACAACGCTTTCATAAACTAACTAAAGTATTCACATTCAGTCGTTAAGCTGTTCACTAAGATACATTTAACAGTATTGAAAGTTACAGAATGTAACAACGCTTTCATAAACTAACTAAAGTATTCACATTCAGTCGTTAAGCTGTTCACTAAGATACATTTAACAGTATTGAAAGTTACAGAATGTAACAACGCTTTCATAAACTAACTAAAGTATTCACATTCAGTCGTTAAGCTGTTCACTAAGATACATTTAACAGTATTGAAAGTTACAGAATGTAACAACGCTTTCATAAACTAACTAAAGTATTCACATTCAGTCGTTAAGCTGTTCACTAAGATACATTTAACAGTATTGAAAGTTACAGAATGTAACAACGCTTTCATAAACTAACTAAAGTATTCACATTCAGTCGTTAAGCTGTTCACTAAGATACATTTAACAGTATTGAAAGTTACAGAATGTAACAACGCTTTCATAAACTAACTAAAGTATTCACATTCAGTCGTTAAGCTGTTCACTAAGATACATTTAACAGTATTGAAAGTTACAGAATGTAACAACGCTTTCATAAACTAACTAAAGTATTCACATTCAGTCGTTAAGCTGTTCACTAAGATACATTTAACAGTATTGAAAGTTACAGAATGTAACAACGCTTTCATAAACTAACTAAAGTATTCACATTCAGTCGTTAAGCTGTTCACTAAGATACATTTAACAGTATTGAAAGTTACAGAATGTAACAACGCTTTCATAAACTAACTAAAGTATTCACATTCAGTCGTTAAGCTGTTCACTAAGATACATTTAACAGTATTGAAAGTTACAGAATGTAACAACGCTTTCATAAACTAACTAAAGTATTCACATTCAGTCGTTAAGCTGTTCACTAAGATACATTTAACAGTATTGAAAGTTACAGAATGTAACAACGCTTTCATAAACTAACTAAAGTATTCACATTCAGTCGTTAAGCTGTTCACTAAGATACATTTAACAGTATTGAAAGTTACAGAATGTAACAACGCTTTCATAAACTAACTAAAGTATTCACATTCAGTCGTTAAGCTGTTCACTAAGATACATTTAACAGTATTGAAAGTTACAGAATGTAACAACGCTTTCATAAACTAACTAAAGTATTCACATTCAGTCGTTAAGCTGTTCACTAAGATACATTTAACAGTATTGAAAGTTACAGAATGTAACAACGCTTTCATAAACTAACTAAAGTATTCACATTCAGTCGTTAAGCTGTTCACTAAGATACATTTAACAGTATTGAAAGTTACAGAATGTAACAACGCTTTCATAAACTAACTAAAGTATTCACATTCAGTCGTTAAGCTGTTCACTAAGATACATTTAACAGTATTGAAAGTTACAGAATGTAACAACGCTTTCATAAACTAACTAAAGTATTCACATTCAGTCGTTAAGCTGTTCACTAAGATACATTTAACAGTATTGAAAGTTACAGAATGTAACAACGCTTTCATAAACTAACTAAAGTATTCACATTCAGTCGTTAAGCTGTTCACTAAGATACATTTAACAGTATTGAAAGTTACAGAATGTAACAACGCTTTCATAAACTAACTAAAGTATTCACATTCAGTCGTTAAGCTGTTCACTAAGATACATTTAACAGTATTGAAAGTTACAGAATGTAACAACGCTTTCATAAACTAACTAAAGTATTCACATTCAGTCGTTAAGCTGTTCACTAAGATACATTTAACAGTATTGAAAGTTACAGAATGTAACAACGCTTTCATAAACTAACTAAAGTATTCACATTCAGTCGTTAAGCTGTTCACTAAGATACATTTAACAGTATTGAAAGTTACAGAATGTAACAACGCTTTCATAAACTAACTAAAGTATTCACATTCAGTCGTTAAGCTGTTCACTAAGATACATTTAACAGTATTGAAAGTTACAGAATGTAACAACGCTTTCATAAACTAACTAAAGTATTCACATTCAGTCGTTAAGCTGTTCACTAAGATACATTTAACAGTATTGAAAGTTACAGAATGTAACAACGCTTTCATAAACTAACTAAAGTATTCACATTCAGTCGTTAAGCTGTTCACTAAGATACATTTAACAGTATTGAAAGTTACAGAATGTAACAACGCTTTCATAAACTAACTAAAGTATTCACATTCAGTCGTTAAGCTGTTCACTAAGATACATTTAACAGTATTGAAAGTTACAGAATGTAACAACGCTTTCATAAACTAACTAAAGTATTCACATTCAGTCGTTAAGCTGTTCACTAAGATACATTTAACAGTATTGAAAGTTACAGAATGTAACAACGCTTTCATAAACTAACTAAAGTATTCACATTCAGTCGTTAAGCTGTTCACTAAGATACATTTAACAGTATTGAAAGTTACAGAATGTAACAACGCTTTCATAAACTAACTAAAGTATTCACATTCAGTCGTTAAGCTGTTCACTAAGATACATTTAACAGTATTGAAAGTTACAGAATGTAACAACGCTTTCATAAACTAACTAAAGTATTCACATTCAGTCGTTAAGCTGTTCACTAAGATACATTTAACAGTATTGAAAGTTACAGAATGTAACAACGCTTTCATAAACTAACTAAAGTATTCACATTCAGTCGTTAAGCTGTTCACTAAGATACATTTAACAGTATTGAAAGTTACAGAATGTAACAACGCTTTCATAAACTAACTAAAGTATTCACATTCAGTCGTTAAGCTGTTCACTAAGATACATTTAACAGTATTGAAAGTTACAGAATGTAACAACGCTTTCATAAACTAACTAAAGTATTCACATTCAGTCGTTAAGCTGTTCACTAAGATACATTTAACAGTATTGAAAGTTACAGAATGTAACAACGCTTTCATAAACTAACTAAAGTATTCACATTCAGTCGTTAAGCTGTTCACTAAGATACATTTAACAGTATTGAAAGTTACAGAATGTAACAACGCTTTCATAAACTAACTAAAGTATTCACATTCAGTCGTTAAGCTGTTCACTAAGATACATTTAACAGTATTGAAAGTTACAGAATGTAACAACGCTTTCATAAACTAACTAAAGTATTCACATTCAGTCGTTAAGCTGTTCACTAAGATACATTTAACAGTATTGAAAGTTACAGAATGTAACAACGCTTTCATAAACTAACTAAAGTATTCACATTCAGTCGTTAAGCTGTTCACTAAGATACATTTAACAGTATTGAAAGTTACAGAATGTAACAACGCTTTCATAAACTAACTAAAGTATTCACATTCAGTCGTTAAGCTGTTCACTAAGATACATTTAACAGTATTGAAAGTTACAGAATGTAACAACGCTTTCATAAACTAACTAAAGTATTCACATTCAGTCGTTAAGCTGTTCACTAAGATACATTTAACAGTATTGAAAGTTACAGAATGTAACAACGCTTTCATAAACTAACTAAAGTATTCACATTCAGTCGTTAAGCTGTTCACTAAGATACATTTAACAGTATTGAAAGTTACAGAATGTAACAACGCTTTCATAAACTAACTAAAGTATTCACATTCAGTCGTTAAGCTGTTCACTAAGATACATTTAACAGTATTGAAAGTTACAGAATGTAACAACGCTTTCATAAACTAACTAAAGTATTCACATTCAGTCGTTAAGCTGTTCACTAAGATACATTTAACAGTATTGAAAGTTACAGAATGTAACAACGCTTTCATAAACTAACTAAAGTATTCACATTCAGTCGTTAAGCTGTTCACTAAGATACATTTAACAGTATTGAAAGTTACAGAATGTAACAACGCTTTCATAAACTAACTAAAGTATTCACATTCAGTCGTTAAGCTGTTCACTAAGATACATTTAACAGTATTGAAAGTTACAGAATGTAACAACGCTTTCATAAACTAACTAAAGTATTCACATTCAGTCGTTAAGCTGTTCACTAAGATACATTTAACAGTATTGAAAGTTACAGAATGTAACAACGCTTTCATAAACTAACTAAAGTATTCACATTCAGTCGTTAAGCTGTTCACTAAGATACATTTAACAGTATTGAAAGTTACAGAATGTAACAACGCTTTCATAAACTAACTAAAGTATTCACATTCAGTCGTTAAGCTGTTCACTAAGATACATTTAACAGTATTGAAAGTTACAGAATGTAACAACGCTTTCATAAACTAACTAAAGTATTCACATTCAGTCGTTAAGCTGTTCACTAAGATACATTTAACAGTATTGAAAGTTACAGAATGTAACAACGCTTTCATAAACTAACTAAAGTATTCACATTCAGTCGTTAAGCTGTTCACTAAGATACATTTAACAGTATTGAAAGTTACAGAATGTAACAACGCTTTCATAAACTAACTAAAGTATTCACATTCAGTCGTTAAGCTGTTCACTAAGATACATTTAACAGTATTGAAAGTTACAGAATGTAACAACGCTTTCATAAACTAACTAAAGTATTCACATTCAGTCGTTAAGCTGTTCACTAAGATACATTTAACAGTATTGAAAGTTACAGAATGTAACAACGCTTTCATAAACTAACTAAAGTATTCACATTCAGTCGTTAAGCTGTTCACTAAGATACATTTAACAGTATTGAAAGTTACAGAATGTAACAACGCTTTCATAAACTAACTAAAGTATTCACATTCAGTCGTTAAGCTGTTCACTAAGATACATTTAACAGTATTGAAAGTTACAGAATGTAACAACGCTTTCATAAACTAACTAAAGTATTCACATTCAGTCGTTAAGCTGTTCACTAAGATACATTTAACAGTATTGAAAGTTACAGAATGTAACAACGCTTTCATAAACTAACTAAAGTATTCACATTCAGTCGTTAAGCTGTTCACTAAGATACATTTAACAGTATTGAAAGTTACAGAATGTAACAACGCTTTCATAAACTAACTAAAGTATTCACATTCAGTCGTTAAGCTGTTCACTAAGATACATTTAACAGTATTGAAAGTTACAGAATGTAACAACGCTTTCATAAACTAACTAAAGTATTCACATTCAGTCGTTAAGCTGTTCACTAAGATACATTTAACAGTATTGAAAGTTACAGAATGTAACAACGCTTTCATAAACTAACTAAAGTATTCACATTCAGTCGTTAAGCTGTTCACTAAGATACATTTAACAGTATTGAAAGTTACAGAATGTAACAACGCTTTCATAAACTAACTAAAGTATTCACATTCAGTCGTTAAGCTGTTCACTAAGATACATTTAACAGTATTGAAAGTTACAGAATGTAACAACGCTTTCATAAACTAACTAAAGTATTCACATTCAGTCGTTAAGCTGTTCACTAAGATACATTTAACAGTATTGAAAGTTACAGAATGTAACAACGCTTTCATAAACTAACTAAAGTATTCACATTCAGTCGTTAAGCTGTTCACTAAGATACATTTAACAGTATTGAAAGTTACAGAATGTAACAACGCTTTCATAAACTAACTAAAGTATTCACATTCAGTCGTTAAGCTGTTCACTAAGATACATTTAACAGTATTGAAAGTTACAGAATGTAACAACGCTTTCATAAACTAACTAAAGTATTCACATTCAGTCGTTAAGCTGTTCACTAAGATACATTTAACAGTATTGAAAGTTACAGAATGTAACAACGCTTTCATAAACTAACTAAAGTATTCACATTCAGTCGTTAAGCTGTTCACTAAGATACATTTAACAGTATTGAAAGTTACAGAATGTAACAACGCTTTCATAAACTAACTAAAGTATTCACATTCAGTCGTTAAGCTGTTCACTAAGATACATTTAACAGTATTGAAAGTTACAGAATGTAACAACGCTTTCATAAACTAACTAAAGTATTCACATTCAGTCGTTAAGCTGTTCACTAAGATACATTTAACAGTATTGAAAGTTACAGAATGTAACAACGCTTTCATAAACTAACTAAAGTATTCACATTCAGTCGTTAAGCTGTTCACTAAGATACATTTAACAGTATTGAAAGTTACAGAATGTAACAACGCTTTCATAAACTAACTAAAGTATTCACATTCAGTCGTTAAGCTGTTCACTAAGATACATTTAACAGTATTGAAAGTTACAGAATGTAACAACGCTTTCATAAACTAACTAAAGTATTCACATTCAGTCGTTAAGCTGTTCACTAAGATACATTTAACAGTATTGAAAGTTACAGAATGTAACAACGCTTTCATAAACTAACTAAAGTATTCACATTCAGTCGTTAAGCTGTTCACTAAGATACATTTAACAGTATTGAAAGTTACAGAATGTAACAACGCTTTCATAAACTAACTAAAGTATTCACATTCAGTCGTTAAGCTGTTCACTAAGATACATTTAACAGTATTGAAAGTTACAGAATGTAACAACGCTTTCATAAACTAACTAAAGTATTCACATTCAGTCGTTAAGCTGTTCACTAAGATACATTTAACAGTATTGAAAGTTACAGAATGTAACAACGCTTTCATAAACTAACTAAAGTATTCACATTCAGTCGTTAAGCTGTTCACTAAGATACATTTAACAGTATTGAAAGTTACAGAATGTAACAACGCTTTCATAAACTAACTAAAGTATTCACATTCAGTCGTTAAGCTGTTCACTAAGATACATTTAACAGTATTGAAAGTTACAGAATGTAACAACGCTTTCATAAACTAACTAAAGTATTCACATTCAGTCGTTAAGCTGTTCACTAAGATACATTTAACAGTATTGAAAGTTACAGAATGTAACAACGCTTTCATAAACTAACTAAAGTATTCACATTCAGTCGTTAAGCTGTTCACTAAGATACATTTAACAGTATTGAAAGTTACAGAATGTAACAACGCTTTCATAAACTAACTAAAGTATTCACATTCAGTCGTTAAGCTGTTCACTAAGATACATTTAACAGTATTGAAAGTTACAGAATGTAACAACGCTTTCATAAACTAACTAAAGTATTCACATTCAGTCGTTAAGCTGTTCACTAAGATACATTTAACAGTATTGAAAGTTACAGAATGTAACAACGCTTTCATAAACTAACTAAAGTATTCACATTCAGTCGTTAAGCTGTTCACTAAGATACATTTAACAGTATTGAAAGTTACAGAATGTAACAACGCTTTCATAAACTAACTAAAGTATTCACATTCAGTCGTTAAGCTGTTCACTAAGATACATTTAACAGTATTGAAAGTTACAGAATGTAACAACGCTTTCATAAACTAACTAAAGTATTCACATTCAGTCGTTAAGCTGTTCACTAAGATACATTTAACAGTATTGAAAGTTACAGAATGTAACAACGCTTTCATAAACTAACTAAAGTATTCACATTCAGTCGTTAAGCTGTTCACTAAGATACATTTAACAGTATTGAAAGTTACAGAATGTAACAACGCTTTCATAAACTAACTAAAGTATTCACATTCAGTCGTTAAGCTGTTCACTAAGATACATTTAACAGTATTGAAAGTTACAGAATGTAACAACGCTTTCATAAACTAACTAAAGTATTCACATTCAGTCGTTAAGCTGTTCACTAAGATACATTTAACAGTATTGAAAGTTACAGAATGTAACAACGCTTTCATAAACTAACTAAAGTATTCACATTCAGTCGTTAAGCTGTTCACTAAGATACATTTAACAGTATTGAAAGTTACAGAATGTAACAACGCTTTCATAAACTAACTAAAGTATTCACATTCAGTCGTTAAGCTGTTCACTAAGATACATTTAACAGTATTGAAAGTTACAGAATGTAACAACGCTTTCATAAACTAACTAAAGTATTCACATTCAGTCGTTAAGCTGTTCACTAAGATACATTTAACAGTATTGAAAGTTACAGAATGTAACAACGCTTTCATAAACTAACTAAAGTATTCACATTCAGTCGTTAAGCTGTTCACTAAGATACATTTAACAGTATTGAAAGTTACAGAATGTAACAACGCTTTCATAAACTAACTAAAGTATTCACATTCAGTCGTTAAGCTGTTCACTAAGATACATTTAACAGTATTGAAAGTTACAGAATGTAACAACGCTTTCATAAACTAACTAAAGTATTCACATTCAGTCGTTAAGCTGTTCACTAAGATACATTTAACAGTATTGAAAGTTACAGAATGTAACAACGCTTTCATAAACTAACTAAAGTATTCACATTCAGTCGTTAAGCTGTTCACTAAGATACATTTAACAGTATTGAAAGTTACAGAATGTAACAACGCTTTCATAAACTAACTAAAGTATTCACATTCAGTCGTTAAGCTGTTCACTAAGATACATTTAACAGTATTGAAAGTTACAGAATGTAACAACGCTTTCATAAACTAACTAAAGTATTCACATTCAGTCGTTAAGCTGTTCACTAAGATACATTTAACAGTATTGAAAGTTACAGAATGTAACAACGCTTTCATAAACTAACTAAAGTATTCACATTCAGTCGTTAAGCTGTTCACTAAGATACATTTAACAGTATTGAAAGTTACAGAATGTAACAACGCTTTCATAAACTAACTAAAGTATTCACATTCAGTCGTTAAGCTGTTCACTAAGATACATTTAACAGTATTGAAAGTTACAGAATGTAACAACGCTTTCATAAACTAACTAAAGTATTCACATTCAGTCGTTAAGCTGTTCACTAAGATACATTTAACAGTATTGAAAGTTACAGAATGTAACAACGCTTTCATAAACTAACTAAAGTATTCACATTCAGTCGTTAAGCTGTTCACTAAGATACATTTAACAGTATTGAAAGTTACAGAATGTAACAACGCTTTCATAAACTAACTAAAGTATTCACATTCAGTCGTTAAGCTGTTCACTAAGATACATTTAACAGTATTGAAAGTTACAGAATGTAACAACGCTTTCATAAACTAACTAAAGTATTCACATTCAGTCGTTAAGCTGTTCACTAAGATACATTTAACAGTATTGAAAGTTACAGAATGTAACAACGCTTTCATAAACTAACTAAAGTATTCACATTCAGTCGTTAAGCTGTTCACTAAGATACATTTAACAGTATTGAAAGTTACAGAATGTAACAACGCTTTCATAAACTAACTAAAGTATTCACATTCAGTCGTTAAGCTGTTCACTAAGATACATTTAACAGTATTGAAAGTTACAGAATGTAACAACGCTTTCATAAACTAACTAAAGTATTCACATTCAGTCGTTAAGCTGTTCACTAAGATACATTTAACAGTATTGAAAGTTACAGAATGTAACAACGCTTTCATAAACTAACTAAAGTATTCTAAAGTATTCACATTCAGTCGTTAAGCTGTTCACTAAGATACATTTAACAGTATTGAAAGTTACAGAATGTAACAACGCTTTCATAAACTAACTAAAGTATTCACATTCAGTCGTTAAGCTGTTCACTAAGATACATTTAACAGTATTGAAAGTTACAGAATGTAACAACGCTTTCATAAACTAACTAAAGTATTCACATTCAGTCGTTAAGCTGTTCACTAAGATACATTTAACAGTATTGAAAGTTACAGAATGTAACAACGCTTTCATAAACTAACTAAAGTATTCACATTCAGTCGTTAAGCTGTTCACTAAGATACATTTAACAGTATTGAAAGTTACAGAATGTAACAACGCTTTCATAAACTAACTAAAGTATTCACATTCAGTCGTTAAGCTGTTCACTAAGATACATTTAACAGTATTGAAAGTTACAGAATGTAACAACGCTTTCATAAACTAACTAAAGTATTCACATTCAGTCGTTAAGCTGTTCACTAAGATACATTTAACAGTATTGAAAGTTACAGAATGTAACAACGCTTTCATAAACTAACTAAAGTATTCACATTCAGTCGTTAAGCTGTTCACTAAGATACATTTAACAGTATTGAAAGTTACAGAATGTAACAACGCTTTCATAAACTAACTAAAGTATTCACATTCAGTCGTTAAGCTGTTCACTAAGATACATTTAACAGTATTGAAAGTTACAGAATGTAACAACGCTTTCATAAACTAACTAAAGTATTCACATTCAGTCGTTAAGCTGTTCACTAAGATACATTTAACAGTATTGAAAGTTACAGAATGTAACAACGCTTTCATAAACTAACTAAAGTATTCACATTCAGTCGTTAAGCTGTTCACTAAGATACATTTAACAGTATTGAAAGTTACAGAATGTAACAACGCTTTCATAAACTAACTAAAGTATTCACATTCAGTCGTTAAGCTGTTCACTAAGATACATTTAACAGTATTGAAAGTTACAGAATGTAACAACGCTTTCATAAACTAACTAAAGTATTCACATTCAGTCGTTAAGCTGTTCACTAAGATACATTTAACAGTATTGAAAGTTACAGAATGTAACAACGCTTTCATAAACTAACTAAAGTATTCACATTCAGTCGTTAAGCTGTTCACTAAGATACATTTAACAGTATTGAAAGTTACAGAATGTAACAACGCTTTCATAAACTAACTAAAGTATTCACATTCAGTCGTTAAGCTGTTCACTAAGATACATTTAACAGTATTGAAAGTTACAGAATGTAACAACGCTTTCATAAACTAACTAAAGTATTCACATTCAGTCGTTAAGCTGTTCACTAAGATACATTTAACAGTATTGAAAGTTACAGAATGTAACAACGCTTTCATAAACTAACTAAAGTATTCACATTCAGTCGTTAAGCTGTTCACTAAGATACATTTAACAGTATTGAAAGTTACAGAATGTAACAACGCTTTCATAAACTAACTAAAGTATTCACATTCAGTCGTTAAGCTGTTCACTAAGATACATTTAACAGTATTGAAAGTTACAGAATGTAACAACGCTTTCATAAACTAACTAAAGTATTCACATTCAGTCGTTAAGCTGTTCACTAAGATACATTTAACAGTATTGAAAGTTACAGAATGTAACAACGCTTTCATAAACTAACTAAAGTATTCACATTCAGTCGTTAAGCTGTTCACTAAGATACATTTAACAGTATTGAAAGTTACAGAATGTAACAACGCTTTCATAAACTAACTAAAGTATTCACATTCAGTCGTTAAGCTGTTCACTAAGATACATTTAACAGTATTGAAAGTTACAGAATGTAACAACGCTTTCATAAACTAACTAAAGTATTCACATTCAGTCGTTAAGCTGTTCACTAAGATACATTTAACAGTATTGAAAGTTACAGAATGTAACAACGCTTTCATAAACTAACTAAAGTATTCACATTCAGTCGTTAAGCTGTTCACTAAGATACATTTAACAGTATTGAAAGTTACAGAATGTAACAACGCTTTCATAAACTAACTAAAGTATTCACATTCAGTCGTTAAGCTGTTCACTAAGATACATTTAACAGTATTGAAAGTTACAGAATGTAACAACGCTTTCATAAACTAACTAAAGTATTCACATTCAGTCGTTAAGCTGTTCACTAAGATACATTTAACAGTATTGAAAGTTACAGAATGTAACAACGCTTTCATAAACTAACTAAAGTATTCACATTCAGTCGTTAAGCTGTTCACTAAGATACATTTAACAGTATTGAAAGTTACAGAATGTAACAACGCTTTCATAAACTAACTAAAGTATTCACATTCAGTCGTTAAGCTGTTCACTAAGATACATTTAACAGTATTGAAAGTTACAGAATGTAACAACGCTTTCATAAACTAACTAAAGTATTCACATTCAGTCGTTAAGCTGTTCACTAAGATACATTTAACAGTATTGAAAGTTACAGAATGTAACAACGCTTTCATAAACTAACTAAAGTATTCACATTCAGTCGTTAAGCTGTTCACTAAGATACATTTAACAGTATTGAAAGTTACAGAATGTAACAACGCTTTCATAAACTAACTAAAGTATTCACATTCAGTCGTTAAGCTGTTCACTAAGATACATTTAACAGTATTGAAAGTTACAGAATGTAACAACGCTTTCATAAACTAACTAAAGTATTCACATTCAGTCGTTAAGCTGTTCACTAAGATACATTTAACAGTATTGAAAGTTACAGAATGTAACAACGCTTTCATAAACTAACTAAAGTATTCACATTCAGTCGTTAAGCTGTTCACTAAGATACATTTAACAGTATTGAAAGTTACAGAATGTAACAACGCTTTCATAAACTAACTAAAGTATTCACATTCAGTCGTTAAGCTGTTCACTAAGATACATTTAACAGTATTGAAAGTTACAGAATGTAACAACGCTTTCATAAACTAACTAAAGTATTCACATTCAGTCGTTAAGCTGTTCACTAAGATACATTTAACAGTATTGAAAGTTACAGAATGTAACAACGCTTTCATAAACTAACTAAAGTATTCACATTCAGTCGTTAAGCTGTTCACTAAGATACATTTAACAGTATTGAAAGTTACAGAATGTAACAACGCTTTCATAAACTAACTAAAGTATTCACATTCAGTCGTTAAGCTGTTCACTAAGATACATTTAACAGTATTGAAAGTTACAGAATGTAACAACGCTTTCATAAACTAACTAAAGTATTCACATTCAGTCGTTAAGCTGTTCACTAAGATACATTTAACAGTATTGAAAGTTACAGAATGTAACAACGCTTTCATAAACTAACTAAAGTATTCACATTCAGTCGTTAAGCTGTTCACTAAGATACATTTAACAGTATTGAAAGTTACAGAATGTAACAACGCTTTCATAAACTAACTAAAGTATTCACATTCAGTCGTTAAGCTGTTCACTAAGATACATTTAACAGTATTGAAAGTTACAGAATGTAACAACGCTTTCATAAACTAACTAAAGTATTCACATTCAGTCGTTAAGCTGTTCACTAAGATACATTTAACAGTATTGAAAGTTACAGAATGTAACAACGCTTTCATAAACTAACTAAAGTATTCACATTCAGTCGTTAAGCTGTTCACTAAGATACATTTAACAGTATTGAAAGTTACAGAATGTAACAACGCTTTCATAAACTAACTAAAGTATTCACATTCAGTCGTTAAGCTGTTCACTAAGATACATTTAACAGTATTGAAAGTTACAGAATGTAACAACGCTTTCATAAACTAACTAAAGTATTCACATTCAGTCGTTAAGCTGTTCACTAAGATACATTTAACAGTATTGAAAGTTACAGAATGTAACAACGCTTTCATAAACTAACTAAAGTATTCACATTCAGTCGTTAAGCTGTTCACTAAGATACATTTAACAGTATTGAAAGTTACAGAATGTAACAACGCTTTCATAAACTAACTAAAGTATTCACATTCAGTCGTTAAGCTGTTCACTAAGATACATTTAACAGTATTGAAAGTTACAGAATGTAACAACGCTTTCATAAACTAACTAAAGTATTCACATTCAGTCGTTAAGCTGTTCACTAAGATACATTTAACAGTATTGAAAGTTACAGAATGTAACAACGCTTTCATAAACTAACTAAAGTATTCACATTCAGTCGTTAAGCTGTTCACTAAGATACATTTAACAGTATTGAAAGTTACAGAATGTAACAACGCTTTCATAAACTAACTAAAGTATTCACATTCAGTCGTTAAGCTGTTCACTAAGATACATTTAACAGTATTGAAAGTTACAGAATGTAACAACGCTTTCATAAACTAACTAAAGTATTCACATTCAGTCGTTAAGCTGTTCACTAAGATACATTTAACAGTATTGAAAGTTACAGAATGTAACAACGCTTTCATAAACTAACTAAAGTATTCACATTCAGTCGTTAAGCTGTTCACTAAGATACATTTAACAGTATTGAAAGTTACAGAATGTAACAACGCTTTCATAAACTAACTAAAGTATTCACATTCAGTCGTTAAGCTGTTCACTAAGATACATTTAACAGTATTGAAAGTTACAGAATGTAACAACGCTTTCATAAACTAACTAAAGTATTCACATTCAGTCGTTAAGCTGTTCACTAAGATACATTTAACAGTATTGAAAGTTACAGAATGTAACAACGCTTTCATAAACTAACTAAAGTATTCACATTCAGTCGTTAAGCTGTTCACTAAGATACATTTAACAGTATTGAAAGTTACAGAATGTAACAACGCTTTCATAAACTAACTAAAGTATTCACATTCAGTCGTTAAGCTGTTCACTAAGATACATTTAACAGTATTGAAAGTTACAGAATGTAACAACGCTTTCATAAACTAACTAAAGTATTCACATTCAGTCGTTAAGCTGTTCACTAAGATACATTTAACAGTATTGAAAGTTACAGAATGTAACAACGCTTTCATAAACTAACTAAAGTATTCACATTCAGTCGTTAAGCTGTTCACTAAGATACATTTAACAGTATTGAAAGTTACAGAATGTAACAACGCTTTCATAAACTAACTAAAGTATTCACATTCAGTCGTTAAGCTGTTCACTAAGATACATTTAACAGTATTGAAAGTTACAGAATGTAACAACGCTTTCATAAACTAACTAAAGTATTCACATTCAGTCGTTAAGCTGTTCACTAAGATACATTTAACAGTATTGAAAGTTACAGAATGTAACAACGCTTTCATAAACTAACTAAAGTATTCACATTCAGTCGTTAAGCTGTTCACTAAGATACATTTAACAGTATTGAAAGTTACAGAATGTAACAACGCTTTCATAAACTAACTAAAGTATTCACATTCAGTCGTTAAGCTGTTCACTAAGATACATTTAACAGTATTGAAAGTTACAGAATGTAACAACGCTTTCATAAACTAACTAAAGTATTCACATTCAGTCGTTAAGCTGTTCACTAAGATACATTTAACAGTATTGAAAGTTACAGAATGTAACAACGCTTTCATAAACTAACTAAAGTATTCACATTCAGTCGTTAAGCTGTTCACTAAGATACATTTAACAGTATTGAAAGTTACAGAATGTAACAACGCTTTCATAAACTAACTAAAGTATTCACATTCAGTCGTTAAGCTGTTCACTAAGATACATTTAACAGTATTGAAAGTTACAGAATGTAACAACGCTTTCATAAACTAACTAAAGTATTCACATTCAGTCGTTAAGCTGTTCACTAAGATACATTTAACAGTATTGAAAGTTACAGAATGTAACAACGCTTTCATAAACTAACTAAAGTATTCACATTCAGTCGTTAAGCTGTTCACTAAGATACATTTAACAGTATTGAAAGTTACAGAATGTAACAACGCTTTCATAAACTAACTAAAGTATTCACATTCAGTCGTTAAGCTGTTCACTAAGATACATTTAACAGTATTGAAAGTTACAGAATGTAACAACGCTTTCATAAACTAACTAAAGTATTCACATTCAGTCGTTAAGCTGTTCACTAAGATACATTTAACAGTATTGAAAGTTACAGAATGTAACAACGCTTTCATAAACTAACTAAAGTATTCACATTCAGTCGTTAAGCTGTTCACTAAGATACATTTAACAGTATTGAAAGTTACAGAATGTAACAACGCTTTCATAAACTAACTAAAGTATTCACATTCAGTCGTTAAGCTGTTCACTAAGATACATTTAACAGTATTGAAAGTTACAGAATGTAACAACGCTTTCATAAACTAACTAAAGTATTCACATTCAGTCGTTAAGCTGTTCACTAAGATACATTTAACAGTATTGAAAGTTACAGAATGTAACAACGCTTTCATAAACTAACTAAAGTATTCACATTCAGTCGTTAAGCTGTTCACTAAGATACATTTAACAGTATTGAAAGTTACAGAATGTAACAACGCTTTCATAAACTAACTAAAGTATTCACATTCAGTCGTTAAGCTGTTCACTAAGATACATTTAACAGTATTGAAAGTTACAGAATGTAACAACGCTTTCATAAACTAACTAAAGTATTCACATTCAGTCGTTAAGCTGTTCACTAAGATACATTTAACAGTATTGAAAGTTACAGAATGTAACAACGCTTTCATAAACTAACTAAAGTATTCACATTCAGTCGTTAAGCTGTTCACTAAGATACATTTAACAGTATTGAAAGTTACAGAATGTAACAACGCTTTCATAAACTAACTAAAGTATTCACATTCAGTCGTTAAGCTGTTCACTAAGATACATTTAACAGTATTGAAAGTTACAGAATGTAACAACGCTTTCATAAACTAACTAAAGTATTCACATTCAGTCGTTAAGCTGTTCACTAAGATACATTTAACAGTATTGAAAGTTACAGAATGTAACAACGCTTTCATAAACTAACTAAAGTATTCACATTCAGTCGTTAAGCTGTTCACTAAGATACATTTAACAGTATTGAAAGTTACAGAATGTAACAACGCTTTCATAAACTAACTAAAGTATTCACATTCAGTCGTTAAGCTGTTCACTAAGATACATTTAACAGTATTGAAAGTTACAGAATGTAACAACGCTTTCATAAACTAACTAAAGTATTCACATTCAGTCGTTAAGCTGTTCACTAAGATACATTTAACAGTATTGAAAGTTACAGAATGTAACAACGCTTTCATAAACTAACTAAAGTATTCACATTCAGTCGTTAAGCTGTTCACTAAGATACATTTAACAGTATTGAAAGTTACAGAATGTAACAACGCTTTCATAAACTAACTAAAGTATTCACATTCAGTCGTTAAGCTGTTCACTAAGATACATTTAACAGTATTGAAAGTTACAGAATGTAACAACGCTTTCATAAACTAACTAAAGTATTCACATTCAGTCGTTAAGCTGTTCACTAAGATACATTTAACAGTATTGAAAGTTACAGAATGTAACAACGCTTTCATAAACTAACTAAAGTATTCACATTCAGTCGTTAAGCTGTTCACTAAGATACATTTAACAGTATTGAAAGTTACAGAATGTAACAACGCTTTCATAAACTAACTAAAGTATTCACATTCAGTCGTTAAGCTGTTCACTAAGATACATTTAACAGTATTGAAAGTTACAGAATGTAACAACGCTTTCATAAACTAACTAAAGTATTCACATTCAGTCGTTAAGCTGTTCACTAAGATACATTTAACAGTATTGAAAGTTACAGAATGTAACAACGCTTTCATAAACTAACTAAAGTATTCACATTCAGTCGTTAAGCTGTTCACTAAGATACATTTAACAGTATTGAAAGTTACAGAATGTAACAACGCTTTCATAAACTAACTAAAGTATTCACATTCAGTCGTTAAGCTGTTCACTAAGATACATTTAACAGTATTGAAAGTTACAGAATGTAACAACGCTTTCATAAACTAACTAAAGTATTCACATTCAGTCGTTAAGCTGTTCACTAAGATACATTTAACAGTATTGAAAGTTACAGAATGTAACAACGCTTTCATAAACTAACTAAAGTATTCACATTCAGTCGTTAAGCTGTTCACTAAGATACATTTAACAGTATTGAAAGTTACAGAATGTAACAACGCTTTCATAAACTAACTAAAGTATTCACATTCAGTCGTTAAGCTGTTCACTAAGATACATTTAACAGTATTGAAAGTTACAGAATGTAACAACGCTTTCATAAACTAACTAAAGTATTCACATTCAGTCGTTAAGCTGTTCACTAAGATACATTTAACAGTATTGAAAGTTACAGAATGTAACAACGCTTTCATAAACTAACTAAAGTATTCACATTCAGTCGTTAAGCTGTTCACTAAGATACATTTAACAGTATTGAAAGTTACAGAATGTAACAACGCTTTCATAAACTAACTAAAGTATTCACATTCAGTCGTTAAGCTGTTCACTAAGATACATTTAACAGTATTGAAAGTTACAGAATGTAACAACGCTTTCATAAACTAACTAAAGTATTCACATTCAGTCGTTAAGCTGTTCACTAAGATACATTTAACAGTATTGAAAGTTACAGAATGTAACAACGCTTTCATAAACTAACTAAAGTATTCACATTCAGTCGTTAAGCTGTTCACTAAGATACATTTAACAGTATTGAAAGTTACAGAATGTAACAACGCTTTCATAAACTAACTAAAGTATTCACATTCAGTCGTTAAGCTGTTCACTAAGATACATTTAACAGTATTGAAAGTTACAGAATGTAACAACGCTTTCATAAACTAACTAAAGTATTCACATTCAGTCGTTAAGCTGTTCACTAAGATACATTTAACAGTATTGAAAGTTACAGAATGTAACAACGCTTTCATAAACTAACTAAAGTATTCACATTCAGTCGTTAAGCTGTTCACTAAGATACATTTAACAGTATTGAAAGTTACAGAATGTAACAACGCTTTCATAAACTAACTAAAGTATTCACATTCAGTCGTTAAGCTGTTCACTAAGATACATTTAACAGTATTGAAAGTTACAGAATGTAACAACGCTTTCATAAACTAACTAAAGTATTCACATTCAGTCGTTAAGCTGTTCACTAAGATACATTTAACAGTATTGAAAGTTACAGAATGTAACAACGCTTTCATAAACTAACTAAAGTATTCACATTCAGTCGTTAAGCTGTTCACTAAGATACATTTAACAGTATTGAAAGTTACAGAATGTAACAACGCTTTCATAAACTAACTAAAGTATTCACATTCAGTCGTTAAGCTGTTCACTAAGATACATTTAACAGTATTGAAAGTTACAGAATGTAACAACGCTTTCATAAACTAACTAAAGTATTCACATTCAGTCGTTAAGCTGTTCACTAAGATACATTTAACAGTATTGAAAGTTACAGAATGTAACAACGCTTTCATAAACTAACTAAAGTATTCACATTCAGTCGTTAAGCTGTTCACTAAGATACATTTAACAGTATTGAAAGTTACAGAATGTAACAACGCTTTCATAAACTAACTAAAGTATTCACATTCAGTCGTTAAGCTGTTCACTAAGATACATTTAACAGTATTGAAAGTTACAGAATGTAACAACGCTTTCATAAACTAACTAAAGTATTCACATTCAGTCGTTAAGCTGTTCACTAAGATACATTTAACAGTATTGAAAGTTACAGAATGTAACAACGCTTTCATAAACTAACTAAAGTATTCACATTCAGTCGTTAAGCTGTTCACTAAGATACATTTAACAGTATTGAAAGTTACAGAATGTAACAACGCTTTCATAAACTAACTAAAGTATTCACATTCAGTCGTTAAGCTGTTCACTAAGATACATTTAACAGTATTGAAAGTTACAGAATGTAACAACGCTTTCATAAACTAACTAAAGTATTCACATTCAGTCGTTAAGCTGTTCACTAAGATACATTTAACAGTATTGAAAGTTACAGAATGTAACAACGCTTTCATAAACTAACTAAAGTATTCACATTCAGTCGTTAAGCTGTTCACTAAGATACATTTAACAGTATTGAAAGTTACAGAATGTAACAACGCTTTCATAAACTAACTAAAGTATTCACATTCAGTCGTTAAGCTGTTCACTAAGATACATTTAACAGTATTGAAAGTTACAGAATGTAACAACGCTTTCATAAACTAACTAAAGTATTCACATTCAGTCGTTAAGCTGTTCACTAAGATACATTTAACAGTATTGAAAGTTACAGAATGTAACAACGCTTTCATAAACTAACTAAAGTATTCACATTCAGTCGTTAAGCTGTTCACTAAGATACATTTAACAGTATTGAAAGTTACAGAATGTAACAACGCTTTCATAAACTAACTAAAGTATTCACATTCAGTCGTTAAGCTGTTCACTAAGATACATTTAACAGTATTGAAAGTTACAGAATGTAACAACGCTTTCATAAACTAACTAAAGTATTCACATTCAGTCGTTAAGCTGTTCACTAAGATACATTTAACAGTATTGAAAGTTACAGAATGTAACAACGCTTTCATAAACTAACTAAAGTATTCACATTCAGTCGTTAAGCTGTTCACTAAGATACATTTAACAGTATTGAAAGTTACAGAATGTAACAACGCTTTCATAAACTAACTAAAGTATTCACATTCAGTCGTTAAGCTGTTCACTAAGATACATTTAACAGTATTGAAAGTTACAGAATGTAACAACGCTTTCATAAACTAACTAAAGTATTCACATTCAGTCGTTAAGCTGTTCACTAAGATACATTTAACAGTATTGAAAGTTACAGAATGTAACAACGCTTTCATAAACTAACTAAAGTATTCACATTCAGTCGTTAAGCTGTTCACTAAGATACATTTAACAGTATTGAAAGTTACAGAATGTAACAACGCTTTCATAAACTAACTAAAGTATTCACATTCAGTCGTTAAGCTGTTCACTAAGATACATTTAACAGTATTGAAAGTTACAGAATGTAACAACGCTTTCATAAACTAACTAAAGTATTCACATTCAGTCGTTAAGCTGTTCACTAAGATACATTTAACAGTATTGAAAGTTACAGAATGTAACAACGCTTTCATAAACTAACTAAAGTATTCACATTCAGTCGTTAAGCTGTTCACTAAGATACATTTAACAGTATTGAAAGTTACAGAATGTAACAACGCTTTCATAAACTAACTAAAGTATTCACATTCAGTCGTTAAGCTGTTCACTAAGATACATTTAACAGTATTGAAAGTTACAGAATGTAACAACGCTTTCATAAACTAACTAAAGTATTCACATTCAGTCGTTAAGCTGTTCACTAAGATACATTTAACAGTATTGAAAGTTACAGAATGTAACAACGCTTTCATAAACTAACTAAAGTATTCACATTCAGTCGTTAAGCTGTTCACTAAGATACATTTAACAGTATTGAAAGTTACAGAATGTAACAACGCTTTCATAAACTAACTAAAGTATTCACATTCAGTCGTTAAGCTGTTCACTAAGATACATTTAACAGTATTGAAAGTTACAGAATGTAACAACGCTTTCATAAACTAACTAAAGTATTCACATTCAGTCGTTAAGCTGTTCACTAAGATACATTTAACAGTATTGAAAGTTACAGAATGTAACAACGCTTTCATAAACTAACTAAAGTATTCACATTCAGTCGTTAAGCTGTTCACTAAGATACATTTAACAGTATTGAAAGTTACAGAATGTAACAACGCTTTCATAAACTAACTAAAGTATTCACATTCAGTCGTTAAGCTGTTCACTAAGATACATTTAACAGTATTGAAAGTTACAGAATGTAACAACGCTTTCATAAACTAACTAAAGTATTCACATTCAGTCGTTAAGCTGTTCACTAAGATACATTTAACAGTATTGAAAGTTACAGAATGTAACAACGCTTTCATAAACTAACTAAAGTATTCACATTCAGTCGTTAAGCTGTTCACTAAGATACATTTAACAGTATTGAAAGTTACAGAATGTAACAACGCTTTCATAAACTAACTAAAGTATTCACATTCAGTCGTTAAGCTGTTCACTAAGATACATTTAACAGTATTGAAAGTTACAGAATGTAACAACGCTTTCATAAACTAACTAAAGTATTCACATTCAGTCGTTAAGCTGTTCACTAAGATACATTTAACAGTATTGAAAGTTACAGAATGTAACAACGCTTTCATAAACTAACTAAAGTATTCACATTCAGTCGTTAAGCTGTTCACTAAGATACATTTAACAGTATTGAAAGTTACAGAATGTAACAACGCTTTCATAAACTAACTAAAGTATTCACATTCAGTCGTTAAGCTGTTCACTAAGATACATTTAACAGTATTGAAAGTTACAGAATGTAACAACGCTTTCATAAACTAACTAAAGTATTCACATTCAGTCGTTAAGCTGTTCACTAAGATACATTTAACAGTATTGAAAGTTACAGAATGTAACAACGCTTTCATAAACTAACTAAAGTATTCACATTCAGTCGTTAAGCTGTTCACTAAGATACATTTAACAGTATTGAAAGTTACAGAATGTAACAACGCTTTCATAAACTAACTAAAGTATTCACATTCAGTCGTTAAGCTGTTCACTAAGATACATTTAACAGTATTGAAAGTTACAGAATGTAACAACGCTTTCATAAACTAACTAAAGTATTCACATTCAGTCGTTAAGCTGTTCACTAAGATACATTTAACAGTATTGAAAGTTACAGAATGTAACAACGCTTTCATAAACTAACTAAAGTATTCACATTCAGTCGTTAAGCTGTTCACTAAGATACATTTAACAGTATTGAAAGTTACAGAATGTAACAACGCTTTCATAAACTAACTAAAGTATTCACATTCAGTCGTTAAGCTGTTCACTAAGATACATTTAACAGTATTGAAAGTTACAGAATGTAACAACGCTTTCATAAACTAACTAAAGTATTCACATTCAGTCGTTAAGCTGTTCACTAAGATACATTTAACAGTATTGAAAGTTACAGAATGTAACAACGCTTTCATAAACTAACTAAAGTATTCACATTCAGTCGTTAAGCTGTTCACTAAGATACATTTAACAGTATTGAAAGTTACAGAATGTAACAACGCTTTCATAAACTAACTAAAGTATTCACATTCAGTCGTTAAGCTGTTCACTAAGATACATTTAACAGTATTGAAAGTTACAGAATGTAACAACGCTTTCATAAACTAACTAAAGTATTCACATTCAGTCGTTAAGCTGTTCACTAAGATACATTTAACAGTATTGAAAGTTACAGAATGTAACAACGCTTTCATAAACTAACTAAAGTATTCACATTCAGTCGTTAAGCTGTTCACTAAGATACATTTAACAGTATTGAAAGTTACAGAATGTAACAACGCTTTCATAAACTAACTAAAGTATTCACATTCAGTCGTTAAGCTGTTCACT
Source organism: Tachypleus tridentatus (assembly GCF_004210375.1). NCBI lineage: Eukaryota > Metazoa > Arthropoda > Merostomata > Xiphosura > Limulidae > Tachypleus > Tachypleus tridentatus. Next base: position 128,725,392 of record NC_134836.1, on the reverse strand, counting down.
AAGATACATTTAACAGTATTGAAAGTTACAGAATGTAACAACGCTTTCATAAACTAACTAAAGTATTCACATTCAGTCGTTAAGCTGTTCACTAAGATACATTTAACAGTATTGAAAGTTACAGAATGTAACAACGCTTTCATAAACTAACTAAAGTATTCACATTCAGTCGTTAAGCTGTTCACTAAGATACATTTAACAGTATTGAAAGTTACAGAATGTAACAACGCTTTCATAAACTAACTAAAGTATTCACATTCAGTCGTTAAGCTGTTCACTAAGATACATTTAACAGTATTGAAAGTTACAGAATGTAACAACGCTTTCATAAACTAACTAAAGTATTCACATTCAGTCGTTAAGCTGTTCACTAAGATACATTTAACAGTATTGAAAGTTACAGAATGTAACAACGCTTTCATAAACTAACTAAAGTATTCACATTCAGTCGTTAAGCTGTTCACTAAGATACATTTAACAGTATTGAAAGTTACAGAATGTAACAACGCTTTCATAAACTAACTAAAGTATTCACATTCAGTCGTTAAGCTGTTCACTAAGATACATTTAACAGTATTGAAAGTTACAGAATGTAACAACGCTTTCATAAACTAACTAAAGTATTCACATTCAGTCGTTAAGCTGTTCACTAAGATACATTTAACAGTATTGAAAGTTACAGAATGTAACAACGCTTTCATAAACTAACTAAAGTATTCACATTCAGTCGTTAAGCTGTTCACTAAGATACATTTAACAGTATTGAAAGTTACAGAATGTAACAACGCTTTCATAAACTAACTAAAGTATTCACATTCAGTCGTTAAGCTGTTCACTAAGATACATTTAACAGTATTGAAAGTTACAGAATGTAACAACGCTTTCATAAACTAACTAAAGTATTCACATTCAGTCGTTAAGCTGTTCACTAAGATACATTTAACAGTATTGAAAGTTACAGAATGTAACAACGCTTTCATAAACTAACTAAAGTATTCACATTCAGTCGTTAAGCTGTTCACTAAGATACATTTAACAGTATTGAAAGTTACAGAATGTAACAACGCTTTCATAAACTAACTAAAGTATTCACATTCAGTCGTTAAGCTGTTCACTAAGATACATTTAACAGTATTGAAAGTTACAGAATGTAACAACGCTTTCATAAACTAACTAAAGTATTCACATTCAGTCGTTAAGCTGTTCACTAAGATACATTTAACAGTATTGAAAGTTACAGAATGTAACAACGCTTTCATAAACTAACTAAAGTATTCACATTCAGTCGTTAAGCTGTTCACTAAGATACATTTAACAGTATTGAAAGTTACAGAATGTAACAACGCTTTCATAAACTAACTAAAGTATTCACATTCAGTCGTTAAGCTGTTCACTAAGATACATTTAACAGTATTGAAAGTTACAGAATGTAACAACGCTTTCATAAACTAACTAAAGTATTCACATTCAGTCGTTAAGCTGTTCACTAAGATACATTTAACAGTATTGAAAGTTACAGAATGTAACAACGCTTTCATAAACTAACTAAAGTATTCACATTCAGTCGTTAAGCTGTTCACTAAGATACATTTAACAGTATTGAAAGTTACAGAATGTAACAACGCTTTCATAAACTAACTAAAGTATTCACATTCAGTCGTTAAGCTGTTCACTAAGATACATTTAACAGTATTGAAAGTTACAGAATGTAACAACGCTTTCATAAACTAACTAAAGTATTCACATTCAGTCGTTAAGCTGTTCACTAAGATACATTTAACAGTATTGAAAGTTACAGAATGTAACAACGCTTTCATAAACTAACTAAAGTATTCACATTCAGTCGTTAAGCTGTTCACTAAGATACATTTAACAGTATTGAAAGTTACAGAATGTAACAACGCTTTCATAAACTAACTAAAGTATTCACATTCAGTCGTTAAGCTGTTCACTAAGATACATTTAACAGTATTGAAAGTTACAGAATGTAACAACGCTTTCATAAACTAACTAAAGTATTCACATTCAGTCGTTAAGCTGTTCACTAAGATACATTTAACAGTATTGAAAGTTACAGAATGTAACAACGCTTTCATAAACTAACTAAAGTATTCACATTCAGTCGTTAAGCTGTTCACTAAGATACATTTAACAGTATTGAAAGTTACAGAATGTAACAACGCTTTCATAAACTAACTAAAGTATTCACATTCAGTCGTTAAGCTGTTCACTAAGATACATTTAACAGTATTGAAAGTTACAGAATGTAACAACGCTTTCATAAACTAACTAAAGTATTCACATTCAGTCGTTAAGCTGTTCACTAAGATACATTTAACAGTATTGAAAGTTACAGAATGTAACAACGCTTTCATAAACTAACTAAAGTATTCACATTCAGTCGTTAAGCTGTTCACTAAGATACATTTAACAGTATTGAAAGTTACAGAATGTAACAACGCTTTCATAAACTAACTAAAGTATTCACATTCAGTCGTTAAGCTGTTCACTAAGATACATTTAACAGTATTGAAAGTTACAGAATGTAACAACGCTTTCATAAACTAACTAAAGTATTCACATTCAGTCGTTAAGCTGTTCACTAAGATACATTTAACAGTATTGAAAGTTACAGAATGTAACAACGCTTTCATAAACTAACTAAAGTATTCACATTCAGTCGTTAAGCTGTTCACTAAGATACATTTAACAGTATTGAAAGTTACAGAATGTAACAACGCTTTCATAAACTAACTAAAGTATTCACATTCAGTCGTTAAGCTGTTCACTAAGATACATTTAACAGTATTGAAAGTTACAGAATGTAACAACGCTTTCATAAACTAACTAAAGTATTCACATTCAGTCGTTAAGCTGTTCACTAAGATACATTTAACAGTATTGAAAGTTACAGAATGTAACAACGCTTTCATAAACTAACTAAAGTATTCACATTCAGTCGTTAAGCTGTTCACTAAGATACATTTAACAGTATTGAAAGTTACAGAATGTAACAACGCTTTCATAAACTAACTAAAGTATTCACATTCAGTCGTTAAGCTGTTCACTAAGATACATTTAACAGTATTGAAAGTTACAGAATGTAACAACGCTTTCATAAACTAACTAAAGTATTCACATTCAGTCGTTAAGCTGTTCACTAAGATACATTTAACAGTATTGAAAGTTACAGAATGTAACAACGCTTTCATAAACTAACTAAAGTATTCACATTCAGTCGTTAAGCTGTTCACTAAGATACATTTAACAGTATTGAAAGTTACAGAATGTAACAACGCTTTCATAAACTAACTAAAGTATTCACATTCAGTCGTTAAGCTGTTCACTAAGATACATTTAACAGTATTGAAAGTTACAGAATGTAACAACGCTTTCATAAACTAACTAAAGTATTCACATTCAGTCGTTAAGCTGTTCACTAAGATACATTTAACAGTATTGAAAGTTACAGAATGTAACAACGCTTTCATAAACTAACTAAAGTATTCACATTCAGTCGTTAAGCTGTTCACTAAGATACATTTAACAGTATTGAAAGTTACAGAATGTAACAACGCTTTCATAAACTAACTAAAGTATTCACATTCAGTCGTTAAGCTGTTCACTAAGATACATTTAACAGTATTGAAAGTTACAGAATGTAACAACGCTTTCATAAACTAACTAAAGTATTCACATTCAGTCGTTAAGCTGTTCACTAAGATACATTTAACAGTATTGAAAGTTACAGAATGTAACAACGCTTTCATAAACTAACTAAAGTATTCACATTCAGTCGTTAAGCTGTTCACTAAGATACATTTAACAGTATTGAAAGTTACAGAATGTAACAACGCTTTCATAAACTAACTAAAGTATTCACATTCAGTCGTTAAGCTGTTCACTAAGATACATTTAACAGTATTGAAAGTTACAGAATGTAACAACGCTTTCATAAACTAACTAAAGTATTCACATTCAGTCGTTAAGCTGTTCACTAAGATACATTTAACAGTATTGAAAGTTACAGAATGTAACAACGCTTTCATAAACTAACTAAAGTATTCACATTCAGTCGTTAAGCTGTTCACTAAGATACATTTAACAGTATTGAAAGTTACAGAATGTAACAACGCTTTCATAAACTAACTAAAGTATTCACATTCAGTCGTTAAGCTGTTCACTAAGATACATTTAACAGTATTGAAAGTTACAGAATGTAACAACGCTTTCATAAACTAACTAAAGTATTCACATTCAGTCGTTAAGCTGTTCACTAAGATACATTTAACAGTATTGAAAGTTACAGAATGTAACAACGCTTTCATAAACTAACTAAAGTATTCACATTCAGTCGTTAAGCTGTTCACTAAGATACATTTAACAGTATTGAAAGTTACAGAATGTAACAACGCTTTCATAAACTAACTAAAGTATTCACATTCAGTCGTTAAGCTGTTCACTAAGATACATTTAACAGTATTGAAAGTTACAGAATGTAACAACGCTTTCATAAACTAACTAAAGTATTCACATTCAGTCGTTAAGCTGTTCACTAAGATACATTTAACAGTATTGAAAGTTACAGAATGTAACAACGCTTTCATAAACTAACTAAAGTATTCACATTCAGTCGTTAAGCTGTTCACTAAGATACATTTAACAGTATTGAAAGTTACAGAATGTAACAACGCTTTCATAAACTAACTAAAGTATTCACATTCAGTCGTTAAGCTGTTCACTAAGATACATTTAACAGTATTGAAAGTTACAGAATGTAACAACGCTTTCATAAACTAACTAAAGTATTCACATTCAGTCGTTAAGCTGTTCACTAAGATACATTTAACAGTATTGAAAGTTACAGAATGTAACAACGCTTTCATAAACTAACTAAAGTATTCACATTCAGTCGTTAAGCTGTTCACTAAGATACATTTAACAGTATTGAAAGTTACAGAATGTAACAACGCTTTCATAAACTAACTAAAGTATTCACATTCAGTCGTTAAGCTGTTCACTAAGATACATTTAACAGTATTGAAAGTTACAGAATGTAACAACGCTTTCATAAACTAACTAAAGTATTCACATTCAGTCGTTAAGCTGTTCACTAAGATACATTTAACAGTATTGAAAGTTACAGAATGTAACAACGCTTTCATAAACTAACTAAAGTATTCACATTCAGTCGTTAAGCTGTTCACTAAGATACATTTAACAGTATTGAAAGTTACAGAATGTAACAACGCTTTCATAAACTAACTAAAGTATTCACATTCAGTCGTTAAGCTGTTCACTAAGATACATTTAACAGTATTGAAAGTTACAGAATGTAACAACGCTTTCATAAACTAACTAAAGTATTCACATTCAGTCGTTAAGCTGTTCACTAAGATACATTTAACAGTATTGAAAGTTACAGAATGTAACAACGCTTTCATAAACTAACTAAAGTATTCACATTCAGTCGTTAAGCTGTTCACTAAGATACATTTAACAGTATTGAAAGTTACAGAATGTAACAACGCTTTCATAAACTAACTAAAGTATTCACATTCAGTCGTTAAGCTGTTCACTAAGATACATTTAACAGTATTGAAAGTTACAGAATGTAACAACGCTTTCATAAACTAACTAAAGTATTCACATTCAGTCGTTAAGCTGTTCACTAAGATACATTTAACAGTATTGAAAGTTACAGAATGTAACAACGCTTTCATAAACTAACTAAAGTATTCACATTCAGTCGTTAAGCTGTTCACTAAGATACATTTAACAGTATTGAAAGTTACAGAATGTAACAACGCTTTCATAAACTAACTAAAGTATTCACATTCAGTCGTTAAGCTGTTCACTAAGATACATTTAACAGTATTGAAAGTTACAGAATGTAACAACGCTTTCATAAACTAACTAAAGTATTCACATTCAGTCGTTAAGCTGTTCACTAAGATACATTTAACAGTATTGAAAGTTACAGAATGTAACAACGCTTTCATAAACTAACTAAAGTATTCACATTCAGTCGTTAAGCTGTTCACTAAGATACATTTAACAGTATTGAAAGTTACAGAATGTAACAACGCTTTCATAAACTAACTAAAGTATTCACATTCAGTCGTTAAGCTGTTCACTAAGATACATTTAACAGTATTGAAAGTTACAGAATGTAACAACGCTTTCATAAACTAACTAAAGTATTCACATTCAGTCGTTAAGCTGTTCACTAAGATACATTTAACAGTATTGAAAGTTACAGAATGTAACAACGCTTTCATAAACTAACTAAAGTATTCACATTCAGTCGTTAAGCTGTTCACTAAGATACATTTAACAGTATTGAAAGTTACAGAATGTAACAACGCTTTCATAAACTAACTAAAGTATTCACATTCAGTCGTTAAGCTGTTCACTAAGATACATTTAACAGTATTGAAAGTTACAGAATGTAACAACGCTTTCATAAACTAACTAAAGTATTCACATTCAGTCGTTAAGCTGTTCACTAAGATACATTTAACAGTATTGAAAGTTACAGAATGTAACAACGCTTTCATAAACTAACTAAAGTATTCACATTCAGTCGTTAAGCTGTTCACTAAGATACATTTAACAGTATTGAAAGTTACAGAATGTAACAACGCTTTCATAAACTAACTAAAGTATTCACATTCAGTCGTTAAGCTGTTCACTAAGATACATTTAACAGTATTGAAAGTTACAGAATGTAACAACGCTTTCATAAACTAACTAAAGTATTCACATTCAGTCGTTAAGCTGTTCACTAAGATACATTTAACAGTATTGAAAGTTACAGAATGTAACAACGCTTTCATAAACTAACTAAAGTATTCACATTCAGTCGTTAAGCTGTTCACTAAGATACATTTAACAGTATTGAAAGTTACAGAATGTAACAACGCTTTCATAAACTAACTAAAGTATTCACATTCAGTCGTTAAGCTGTTCACTAAGATACATTTAACAGTATTGAAAGTTACAGAATGTAACAACGCTTTCATAAACTAACTAAAGTATTCACATTCAGTCGTTAAGCTGTTCACTAAGATACATTTAACAGTATTGAAAGTTACAGAATGTAACAACGCTTTCATAAACTAACTAAAGTATTCACATTCAGTCGTTAAGCTGTTCACTAAGATACATTTAACAGTATTGAAAGTTACAGAATGTAACAACGCTTTCATAAACTAACTAAAGTATTCACATTCAGTCGTTAAGCTGTTCACTAAGATACATTTAACAGTATTGAAAGTTACAGAATGTAACAACGCTTTCATAAACTAACTAAAGTATTCACATTCAGTCGTTAAGCTGTTCACTAAGATACATTTAACAGTATTGAAAGTTACAGAATGTAACAACGCTTTCATAAACTAACTAAAGTATTCACATTCAGTCGTTAAGCTGTTCACTAAGATACATTTAACAGTATTGAAAGTTACAGAATGTAACAACGCTTTCATAAACTAACTAAAGTATTCACATTCAGTCGTTAAGCTGTTCACTAAGATACATTTAACAGTATTGAAAGTTACAGAATGTAACAACGCTTTCATAAACTAACTAAAGTATTCACATTCAGTCGTTAAGCTGTTCACTAAGATACATTTAACAGTATTGAAAGTTACAGAATGTAACAACGCTTTCATAAACTAACTAAAGTATTCACATTCAGTCGTTAAGCTGTTCACTAAGATACATTTAACAGTATTGAAAGTTACAGAATGTAACAACGCTTTCATAAACTAACTAAAGTATTCACATTCAGTCGTTAAGCTGTTCACTAAGATACATTTAACAGTATTGAAAGTTACAGAATGTAACAACGCTTTCATAAACTAACTAAAGTATTCACATTCAGTCGTTAAGCTGTTCACTAAGATACATTTAACAGTATTGAAAGTTACAGAATGTAACAACGCTTTCATAAACTAACTAAAGTATTCACATTCAGTCGTTAAGCTGTTCACTAAGATACATTTAACAGTATTGAAAGTTACAGAATGTAACAACGCTTTCATAAACTAACTAAAGTATTCACATTCAGTCGTTAAGCTGTTCACTAAGATACATTTAACAGTATTGAAAGTTACAGAATGTAACAACGCTTTCATAAACTAACTAAAGTATTCACATTCAGTCGTTAAGCTGTTCACTAAGATACATTTAACAGTATTGAAAGTTACAGAATGTAACAACGCTTTCATAAACTAACTAAAGTATTCACATTCAGTCGTTAAGCTGTTCACTAAGATACATTTAACAGTATTGAAAGTTACAGAATGTAACAACGCTTTCATAAACTAACTAAAGTATTCACATTCAGTCGTTAAGCTGTTCACTAAGATACATTTAACAGTATTGAAAGTTACAGAATGTAACAACGCTTTCATAAACTAACTAAAGTATTCACATTCAGTCGTTAAGCTGTTCACTAAGATACATTTAACAGTATTGAAAGTTACAGAATGTAACAACGCTTTCATAAACTAACTAAAGTATTCACATTCAGTCGTTAAGCTGTTCACTAAGATACATTTAACAGTATTGAAAGTTACAGAATGTAACAACGCTTTCATAAACTAACTAAAGTATTCACATTCAGTCGTTAAGCTGTTCACTAAGATACATTTAACAGTATTGAAAGTTACAGAATGTAACAACGCTTTCATAAACTAACTAAAGTATTCACATTCAGTCGTTAAGCTGTTCACTAAGATACATTTAACAGTATTGAAAGTTACAGAATGTAACAACGCTTTCATAAACTAACTAAAGTATTCACATTCAGTCGTTAAGCTGTTCACTAAGATACATTTAACAGTATTGAAAGTTACAGAATGTAACAACGCTTTCATAAACTAACTAAAGTATTCACATTCAGTCGTTAAGCTGTTCACTAAGATACATTTAACAGTATTGAAAGTTACAGAATGTAACAACGCTTTCATAAACTAACTAAAGTATTCACATTCAGTCGTTAAGCTGTTCACTAAGATACATTTAACAGTATTGAAAGTTACAGAATGTAACAACGCTTTCATAAACTAACTAAAGTATTCACATTCAGTCGTTAAGCTGTTCACTAAGATACATTTAACAGTATTGAAAGTTACAGAATGTAACAACGCTTTCATAAACTAACTAAAGTATTCACATTCAGTCGTTAAGCTGTTCACTAAGATACATTTAACAGTATTGAAAGTTACAGAATGTAACAACGCTTTCATAAACTAACTAAAGTATTCACATTCAGTCGTTAAGCTGTTCACTAAGATACATTTAACAGTATTGAAAGTTACAGAATGTAACAACGCTTTCATAAACTAACTAAAGTATTCACATTCAGTCGTTAAGCTGTTCACTAAGATACATTTAACAGTATTGAAAGTTACAGAATGTAACAACGCTTTCATAAACTAACTAAAGTATTCACATTCAGTCGTTAAGCTGTTCACTAAGATACATTTAACAGTATTGAAAGTTACAGAATGTAACAACGCTTTCATAAACTAACTAAAGTATTCACATTCAGTCGTTAAGCTGTTCACTAAGATACATTTAACAGTATTGAAAGTTACAGAATGTAACAACGCTTTCATAAACTAACTAAAGTATTCACATTCAGTCGTTAAGCTGTTCACTAAGATACATTTAACAGTATTGAAAGTTACAGAATGTAACAACGCTTTCATAAACTAACTAAAGTATTCACATTCAGTCGTTAAGCTGTTCACTAAGATACATTTAACAGTATTGAAAGTTACAGAATGTAACAACGCTTTCATAAACTAACTAAAGTATTCACATTCAGTCGTTAAGCTGTTCACTAAGATACATTTAACAGTATTGAAAGTTACAGAATGTAACAACGCTTTCATAAACTAACTAAAGTATTCACATTCAGTCGTTAAGCTGTTCACTAAGATACATTTAACAGTATTGAAAGTTACAGAATGTAACAACGCTTTCATAAACTAACTAAAGTATTCACATTCAGTCGTTAAGCTGTTCACTAAGATACATTTAACAGTATTGAAAGTTACAGAATGTAACAACGCTTTCATAAACTAACTAAAGTATTCACATTCAGTCGTTAAGCTGTTCACTAAGATACATTTAACAGTATTGAAAGTTACAGAATGTAACAACGCTTTCATAAACTAACTAAAGTATTCACATTCAGTCGTTAAGCTGTTCACTAAGATACATTTAACAGTATTGAAAGTTACAGAATGTAACAACGCTTTCATAAACTAACTAAAGTATTCACATTCAGTCGTTAAGCTGTTCACTAAGATACATTTAACAGTATTGAAAGTTACAGAATGTAACAACGCTTTCATAAACTAACTAAAGTATTCACATTCAGTCGTTAAGCTGTTCACTAAGATACATTTAACAGTATTGAAAGTTACAGAATGTAACAACGCTTTCATAAACTAACTAAAGTATTCACATTCAGTCGTTAAGCTGTTCACTAAGATACATTTAACAGTATTGAAAGTTACAGAATGTAACAACGCTTTCATAAACTAACTAAAGTATTCACATTCAGTCGTTAAGCTGTTCACTAAGATACATTTAACAGTATTGAAAGTTACAGAATGTAACAACGCTTTCATAAACTAACTAAAGTATTCACATTCAGTCGTTAAGCTGTTCACTAAGATACATTTAACAGTATTGAAAGTTACAGAATGTAACAACGCTTTCATAAACTAACTAAAGTATTCACATTCAGTCGTTAAGCTGTTCACTAAGATACATTTAACAGTATTGAAAGTTACAGAATGTAACAACGCTTTCATAAACTAACTAAAGTATTCACATTCAGTCGTTAAGCTGTTCACTAAGATACATTTAACAGTATTGAAAGTTACAGAATGTAACAACGCTTTCATAAACTAACTAAAGTATTCACATTCAGTCGTTAAGCTGTTCACTAAGATACATTTAACAGTATTGAAAGTTACAGAATGTAACAACGCTTTCATAAACTAACTAAAGTATTCACATTCAGTCGTTAAGCTGTTCACTAAGATACATTTAACAGTATTGAAAGTTACAGAATGTAACAACGCTTTCATAAACTAACTAAAGTATTCACATTCAGTCGTTAAGCTGTTCACTAAGATACATTTAACAGTATTGAAAGTTACAGAATGTAACAACGCTTTCATAAACTAACTAAAGTATTCACATTCAGTCGTTAAGCTGTTCACTAAGATACATTTAACAGTATTGAAAGTTACAGAATGTAACAACGCTTTCATAAACTAACTAAAGTATTCACATTCAGTCGTTAAGCTGTTCACTAAGATACATTTAACAGTATTGAAAGTTACAGAATGTAACAACGCTTTCATAAACTAACTAAAGTATTCACATTCAGTCGTTAAGCTGTTCACTAAGATACATTTAACAGTATTGAAAGTTACAGAATGTAACAACGCTTTCATAAACTAACTAAAGTATTCACATTCAGTCGTTAAGCTGTTCACTAAGATACATTTAACAGTATTGAAAGTTACAGAATGTAACAACGCTTTCATAAACTAACTAAAGTATTCACATTCAGTCGTTAAGCTGTTCACTAAGATACATTTAACAGTATTGAAAGTTACAGAATGTAACAACGCTTTCATAAACTAACTAAAGTATTCACATTCAGTCGTTAAGCTGTTCACTAAGATACATTTAACAGTATTGAAAGTTACAGAATGTAACAACGCTTTCATAAACTAACTAAAGTATTCACATTCAGTCGTTAAGCTGTTCACTAAGATACATTTAACAGTATTGAAAGTTACAGAATGTAACAACGCTTTCATAAACTAACTAAAGTATTCACATTCAGTCGTTAAGCTGTTCACTAAGATACATTTAACAGTATTGAAAGTTACAGAATGTAACAACGCTTTCATAAACTAACTAAAGTATTCACATTCAGTCGTTAAGCTGTTCACTAAGATACATTTAACAGTATTGAAAGTTACAGAATGTAACAACGCTTTCATAAACTAACTAAAGTATTCACATTCAGTCGTTAAGCTGTTCACTAAGATACATTTAACAGTATTGAAAGTTACAGAATGTAACAACGCTTTCATAAACTAACTAAAGTATTCACATTCAGTCGTTAAGCTGTTCACTAAGATACATTTAACAGTATTGAAAGTTACAGAATGTAACAACGCTTTCATAAACTAACTAAAGTATTCACATTCAGTCGTTAAGCTGTTCACTAAGATACATTTAACAGTATTGAAAGTTACAGAATGTAACAACGCTTTCATAAACTAACTAAAGTATTCACATTCAGTCGTTAAGCTGTTCACTAAGATACATTTAACAGTATTGAAAGTTACAGAATGTAACAACGCTTTCATAAACTAACTAAAGTATTCACATTCAGTCGTTAAGCTGTTCACTAAGATACATTTAACAGTATTGAAAGTTACAGAATGTAACAACGCTTTCATAAACTAACTAAAGTATTCACATTCAGTCGTTAAGCTGTTCACTAAGATACATTTAACAGTATTGAAAGTTACAGAATGTAACAACGCTTTCATAAACTAACTAAAGTATTCACATTCAGTCGTTAAGCTGTTCACTAAGATACATTTAACAGTATTGAAAGTTACAGAATGTAACAACGCTTTCATAAACTAACTAAAGTATTCACATTCAGTCGTTAAGCTGTTCACTAAGATACATTTAACAGTATTGAAAGTTACAGAATGTAACAACGCTTTCATAAACTAACTAAAGTATTCACATTCAGTCGTTAAGCTGTTCACTAAGATACATTTAACAGTATTGAAAGTTACAGAATGTAACAACGCTTTCATAAACTAACTAAAGTATTCACATTCAGTCGTTAAGCTGTTCACTAAGATACATTTAACAGTATTGAAAGTTACAGAATGTAACAACGCTTTCATAAACTAACTAAAGTATTCACATTCAGTCGTTAAGCTGTTCACTAAGATACATTTAACAGTATTGAAAGTTACAGAATGTAACAACGCTTTCATAAACTAACTAAAGTATTCACATTCAGTCGTTAAGCTGTTCACTAAGATACATTTAACAGTATTGAAAGTTACAGAATGTAACAACGCTTTCATAAACTAACTAAAGTATTCACATTCAGTCGTTAAGCTGTTCACTAAGATACATTTAACAGTATTGAAAGTTACAGAATGTAACAACGCTTTCATAAACTAACTAAAGTATTCACATTCAGTCGTTAAGCTGTTCACTAAGATACATTTAACAGTATTGAAAGTTACAGAATGTAACAACGCTTTCATAAACTAACTAAAGTATTCACATTCAGTCGTTAAGCTGTTCACTAAGATACATTTAACAGTATTGAAAGTTACAGAATGTAACAACGCTTTCATAAACTAACTAAAGTATTCACATTCAGTCGTTAAGCTGTTCACTAAGATACATTTAACAGTATTGAAAGTTACAGAATGTAACAACGCTTTCATAAACTAACTAAAGTATTCACATTCAGTCGTTAAGCTGTTCACTAAGATACATTTAACAGTATTGAAAGTTACAGAATGTAACAACGCTTTCATAAACTAACTAAAGTATTCACATTCAGTCGTTAAGCTGTTCACTAAGATACATTTAACAGTATTGAAAGTTACAGAATGTAACAACGCTTTCATAAACTAACTAAAGTATTCACATTCAGTCGTTAAGCTGTTCACTAAGATACATTTAACAGTATTGAAAGTTACAGAATGTAACAACGCTTTCATAAACTAACTAAAGTATTCACATTCAGTCGTTAAGCTGTTCACTAAGATACATTTAACAGTATTGAAAGTTACAGAATGTAACAACGCTTTCATAAACTAACTAAAGTATTCACATTCAGTCGTTAAGCTGTTCACTAAGATACATTTAACAGTATTGAAAGTTACAGAATGTAACAACGCTTTCATAAACTAACTAAAGTATTCACATTCAGTCGTTAAGCTGTTCACTAAGATACATTTAACAGTATTGAAAGTTACAGAATGTAACAACGCTTTCATAAACTAACTAAAGTATTCACATTCAGTCGTTAAGCTGTTCACTAAGATACATTTAACAGTATTGAAAGTTACAGAATGTAACAACGCTTTCATAAACTAACTAAAGTATTCACATTCAGTCGTTAAGCTGTTCACTAAGATACATTTAACAGTATTGAAAGTTACAGAATGTAACAACGCTTTCATAAACTAACTAAAGTATTCACATTCAGTCGTTAAGCTGTTCACTAAGATACATTTAACAGTATTGAAAGTTACAGAATGTAACAACGCTTTCATAAACTAACTAAAGTATTCACATTCAGTCGTTAAGCTGTTCACTAAGATACATTTAACAGTATTGAAAGTTACAGAATGTAACAACGCTTTCATAAACTAACTAAAGTATTCACATTCAGTCGTTAAGCTGTTCACTAAGATACATTTAACAGTATTGAAAGTTACAGAATGTAACAACGCTTTCATAAACTAACTAAAGTATTCACATTCAGTCGTTAAGCTGTTCACTAAGATACATTTAACAGTATTGAAAGTTACAGAATGTAACAACGCTTTCATAAACTAACTAAAGTATTCACATTCAGTCGTTAAGCTGTTCACTAAGATACATTTAACAGTATTGAAAGTTACAGAATGTAACAACGCTTTCATAAACTAACTAAAGTATTCACATTCAGTCGTTAAGCTGTTCACTAAGATACATTTAACAGTATTGAAAGTTACAGAATGTAACAACGCTTTCATAAACTAACTAAAGTATTCACATTCAGTCGTTAAGCTGTTCACTAAGATACATTTAACAGTATTGAAAGTTACAGAATGTAACAACGCTTTCATAAACTAACTAAAGTATTCACATTCAGTCGTTAAGCTGTTCACTAAGATACATTTAACAGTATTGAAAGTTACAGAATGTAACAACGCTTTCATAAACTAACTAAAGTATTCACATTCAGTCGTTAAGCTGTTCACTAAGATACATTTAACAGTATTGAAAGTTACAGAATGTAACAACGCTTTCATAAACTAACTAAAGTATTCACATTCAGTCGTTAAGCTGTTCACTAAGATACATTTAACAGTATTGAAAGTTACAGAATGTAACAACGCTTTCATAAACTAACTAAAGTATTCACATTCAGTCGTTAAGCTGTTCACTAAGATACATTTAACAGTATTGAAAGTTACAGAATGTAACAACGCTTTCATAAACTAACTAAAGTATTCACATTCAGTCGTTAAGCTGTTCACTAAGATACATTTAACAGTATTGAAAGTTACAGAATGTAACAACGCTTTCATAAACTAACTAAAGTATTCACATTCAGTCGTTAAGCTGTTCACTAAGATACATTTAACAGTATTGAAAGTTACAGAATGTAACAACGCTTTCATAAACTAACTAAAGTATTCACATTCAGTCGTTAAGCTGTTCACTAAGATACATTTAACAGTATTGAAAGTTACAGAATGTAACAACGCTTTCATAAACTAACTAAAGTATTCACATTCAGTCGTTAAGCTGTTCACTAAGATACATTTAACAGTATTGAAAGTTACAGAATGTAACAACGCTTTCATAAACTAACTAAAGTATTCACATTCAGTCGTTAAGCTGTTCACTAAGATACATTTAACAGTATTGAAAGTTACAGAATGTAACAACGCTTTCATAAACTAACTAAAGTATTCACATTCAGTCGTTAAGCTGTTCACTAAGATACATTTAACAGTATTGAAAGTTACAGAATGTAACAACGCTTTCATAAACTAACTAAAGTATTCACATTCAGTCGTTAAGCTGTTCACTAAGATACATTTAACAGTATTGAAAGTTACAGAATGTAACAACGCTTTCATAAACTAACTAAAGTATTCACATTCAGTCGTTAAGCTGTTCACTAAGATACATTTAACAGTATTGAAAGTTACAGAATGTAACAACGCTTTCATAAACTAACTAAAGTATTCACATTCAGTCGTTAAGCTGTTCACTAAGATACATTTAACAGTATTGAAAGTTACAGAATGTAACAACGCTTTCATAAACTAACTAAAGTATTCACATTCAGTCGTTAAGCTGTTCACTAAGATACATTTAACAGTATTGAAAGTTACAGAATGTAACAACGCTTTCATAAACTAACTAAAGTATTCACATTCAGTCGTTAAGCTGTTCACTAAGATACATTTAACAGTATTGAAAGTTACAGAATGTAACAACGCTTTCATAAACTAACTAAAGTATTCACATTCAGTCGTTAAGCTGTTCACTAAGATACATTTAACAGTATTGAAAGTTACAGAATGTAACAACGCTTTCATAAACTAACTAAAGTATTCACATTCAGTCGTTAAGCTGTTCACTAAGATACATTTAACAGTATTGAAAGTTACAGAATGTAACAACGCTTTCATAAACTAACTAAAGTATTCACATTCAGTCGTTAAGCTGTTCACTAAGATACATTTAACAGTATTGAAAGTTACAGAATGTAACAACGCTTTCATAAACTAACTAAAGTATTCACATTCAGTCGTTAAGCTGTTCACTAAGATACATTTAACAGTATTGAAAGTTACAGAATGTAACAACGCTTTCATAAACTAACTAAAGTATTCACATTCAGTCGTTAAGCTGTTCACTAAGATACATTTAACAGTATTGAAAGTTACAGAATGTAACAACGCTTTCATAAACTAACTAAAGTATTCACATTCAGTCGTTAAGCTGTTCACTAAGATACATTTAACAGTATTGAAAGTTACAGAATGTAACAACGCTTTCATAAACTAACTAAAGTATTCACATTCAGTCGTTAAGCTGTTCACTAAGATACATTTAACAGTATTGAAAGTTACAGAATGTAACAACGCTTTCATAAACTAACTAAAGTATTCACATTCAGTCGTTAAGCTGTTCACTAAGATACATTTAACAGTATTGAAAGTTACAGAATGTAACAACGCTTTCATAAACTAACTAAAGTATTCACATTCAGTCGTTAAGCTGTTCACTAAGATACATTTAACAGTATTGAAAGTTACAGAATGTAACAACGCTTTCATAAACTAACTAAAGTATTCACATTCAGTCGTTAAGCTGTTCACTAAGATACATTTAACAGTATTGAAAGTTACAGAATGTAACAACGCTTTCATAAACTAACTAAAGTATTCACATTCAGTCGTTAAGCTGTTCACTAAGATACATTTAACAGTATTGAAAGTTACAGAATGTAACAACGCTTTCATAAACTAACTAAAGTATTCACATTCAGTCGTTAAGCTGTTCACTAAGATACATTTAACAGTATTGAAAGTTACAGAATGTAACAACGCTTTCATAAACTAACTAAAGTATTCACATTCAGTCGTTAAGCTGTTCACTAAGATACATTTAACAGTATTGAAAGTTACAGAATGTAACAACGCTTTCATAAACTAACTAAAGTATTCACATTCAGTCGTTAAGCTGTTCACTAAGATACATTTAACAGTATTGAAAGTTACAGAATGTAACAACGCTTTCATAAACTAACTAAAGTATTCACATTCAGTCGTTAAGCTGTTCACTAAGATACATTTAACAGTATTGAAAGTTACAGAATGTAACAACGCTTTCATAAACTAACTAAAGTATTCACATTCAGTCGTTAAGCTGTTCACTAAGATACATTTAACAGTATTGAAAGTTACAGAATGTAACAACGCTTTCATAAACTAACTAAAGTATTCACATTCAGTCGTTAAGCTGTTCACTAAGATACATTTAACAGTATTGAAAGTTACAGAATGTAACAACGCTTTCATAAACTAACTAAAGTATTCACATTCAGTCGTTAAGCTGTTCACTAAGATACATTTAACAGTATTGAAAGTTACAGAATGTAACAACGCTTTCATAAACTAACTAAAGTATTCACATTCAGTCGTTAAGCTGTTCACTAAGATACATTTAACAGTATTGAAAGTTACAGAATGTAACAACGCTTTCATAAACTAACCAAAGTATTCACATTCAGTCGTTAAGCTGTTCACTAAGATACATTTAACAGTATTGAAAGTTACAGAATGTAACAACGCTTTCATAAACTAACTAAAGTATTCACATTCAGTCGTTAAGCTGTTCACTAAGATACATTTAACAGTATTGAAAGTTACAGAATGTAACAACGCTTTCATAAACTAACTAAAGTATTCACATTCAGTCGTTAAGCTGTTCACTAAGATACATTTAACAGTATTGAAAGTTACAGAATGTAACAACGCTTTCATAAACCAACTAAAGTATTCACATTCAGTCGTTAAGCTGTTCACTAAGATACATTTAACAGTATTGAAAGTTACAGAATGTAACAACGCTTTCATAAACTAACTAAAGTATTCACATTCAGTCGTTAAGCTGTTCACTAAGATACATTTAACAGTACTGAAAGTTACAGAATGTAATAACGCTTTCATAAACTAACTAAAGTATTCACATTCAGTCGTTGCTGTTCACTAAGATACATTTAACAGTATTGAAAGTTACAGAATGTAACAACGCTTTCATAAACTAACTAAAGTATTCACATTCAGTCGTTAAGCTGTTCACTAAGATACATTTAACAGTATTGAAAGTTACAGAAAGTAACAACGCTTTCATAAACTAACTAAAGTATTCACATTCAGTCGTTATAAGCTGTTCACTAAGATACATTAACAGTAATTGAAAGTTACAGAATGTAATAACGCTTTCATAAACTAACTAAAAGTATTCACATCCAGTCGTTGCTGTTCACTAAGATACATTTAACAGTATTGAAAGTTACAGAATGTAACAACGCTTTCATAAACTAACAACTAAAGTATTCACATTCAGTCGTTAAGCTGTTCACTAAGATACATTTAACAGTATTGAAAGTTACAGAATGTAAACAACGCTTTCATAAACTAACTAAAGTATTCACATTCAGTCGTTAAGCTGTTCACTAAGATACATTAACAGTATTGAAAGTTACAGAATGTAACAACGCTTTCATATTCTAACTAAAGTATTCACATTCAGTCGTTAAGCTGTTCACTAAGATACATTTAACAGTATTGAAAGTTACAGAATGTAACAACGCTTTCATAAACTAACCAAAGTATTCACATTCAGTCGTTAAGCTGTTCACTAAGATACATTTAACAGTATTGAAAGTTACAGAATGTAAGAACGCTTTCATAAACCAACCAAAAGTATTCACATTCAGTCGTTAAGTTGTTCACCTAAGATACATTTAACAGTATTGAAAGTTAGGAGAATGTAACAACGCTTTCATAAACTAACTAAAGTATTCACATTCAAATCGTTAAGCTGTTCACTAAGATACATTTAACAGTACATTGAAAGTTACAGAATGTAATAACGCTTTCATAAACTAACTAAAGTATTCACATTCAGTCGTTAAGCTTGTTCACTAAGATACATTTAACAGTATTGAAAAGTTACAGAATGTAACAACGCTTTCATAAACTAACTAAAGTATTCACATTCAGTCGTTAAGCTGTCTAACTAAGATAAATTTAACATTGAAAGTTACAGAATGTAACAACGGGCCATAAACCGACTAAAGTATTCACATTCAGTCGTTAAGCTGTTAACCAAGATACATTTAACAGTATTGAAAGTTAGAGAATGTAACAACGCTTTCATAAACTAATCCAAAGTATTCACATCTCAGTCGTTAAGCTGTTCACTAAGATACATTTAACAGTATTGAAAGTTACAGAATGTAACAACGCTTTCATAAACTAACTAAAGTATTCACATTCAGTCGTTGTTGTCTTCACTAAGATACATTTAACAGTATTAAAAGTTACAGAATGTAACAACGCTTTCACAACCTAACTAAAAGTATTCACATTCAGTCGTTAAGCTGTTCACCTAAGATACATTTAATAGTATTGAAAGTTAGGAGAAAGTAACAACGCTTTCATAAACTAACTAAAGTATTCACATTCAGTCGTTAAGCTGTTCACTAAGATACATTTAACAGTGCATTGAAAGTTACAGAATGTAACAACGCTTTCATAAACTAACTAAAGTATTCACATCCAGTCGTTAAGCTGTTCACCAAGATACATTTAACAGTATTGACAGTTAGAAAATGTAACAACGCTTTCATAAACTAACCAAAGTATTCTCATTCAGTCGTTAAGCTGTCTCACTAAGATACATTTAACAGTATTGCTGAAAGTTACAGAATGTAACAACGCTTTCATAAACTAACTAAAGTATTCACATTCAGTCGTTAAGCTGTTCACTAA